>NC_047523.1:9595706-9895706 GCF_902827115.2 Pseudochaenichthys georgianus
GCAGACTTGCATTTCCCCATAACGATGTTGTTTAACAACCGGCGTAAACGGAGCTTCGCGCTATCGAGCAGTGAGCGTGCGATGTCCTGTTCAGATGACGTCAAACCCAACGGGATGCCATAAATAAACTACACAGAATCACACTACACACCTACGCAATGATTACATTCAGGCAGACTGTAGAATACTACCTCTTTGGACCATTTATATACTTATTGAAACAAGATACAAAATGTAATACCTTGGAAAATGCCGTTTAATAGTCTTAATTTTCGCTAAATTGATTGATCAACTTTTAATACTTTTTAAGACCCCGCGGACACCCTGTTTAATCTCCCCAACATACTTCGGCTACCATGCATTGCTCCCTTGTGTGGCCTCTTTCATTTCCCCTGCTGAAGCTTTTGTTATTTCTTGTGATCCCTGGTGACATGCTGGATGAATTGTAAAGAACTCTGGTAGAGAGGTTTAACCTGATCTTCTGCTGTCTAGCTTAAGTCTGGTTTGACTCTTATTTTAGGGTGAAAGCCGGTTAACGTGTCTTAGCTGTCGTTCACAGTTGAATCCAGTTTGCTTGTGACTTTCCTCTTCATAACTCTTGGCTGTTGGGTCAGATAATCCCAACAGCTTCATTCGATCTTTTTCAGCCCAAACTCACAATGCTGCCTATAAGATTGAAAAGTGCCTTTGTCGAAGATATTAAGCTTCATTCAAACGTCCAGCCTTTGCTTTCAATGTCTTTTCATTTTGAAGCTGTGTCTGAAGCTGCAGGTGTTGGAAGGAAGCCATGGCGGTGAGGCATTATGTCCTCTGAATGTTGAACATTTGCAGTTAGGCGGGGACATGTACATTCTGTATTCACAGCTTTGGGTCGCTTTACCTTCAGGTCACAGTACTACGAAGGTGTGAAAGCTGCGTTGGCACTGAACGCCTAATCATCTGCAAAAAGCAATTTCTGCAAATACTCCCATTTAATATTCTAGAGTCTAAGCTACTCAAAGTTTCACTGGAGCTTTATTTGTTTTCAAAATGTGACATTTTCCCCCAAAGTTTCCCTTCTCAAAAGATAACTAGCTGCTTTTTGGCAGAAATGAAGGTAAAGGTGTGAAGGCGTCTGAAAACAATGGCCTTTTAGTTATAAAAATAATTATGGCTTAAAGTTTCACGGCAATGTAGAGGTAGGTTTTAAATTCTCCTCTGTCCTTGTTAACTTTTGTATTTATATATATATATATATATAGTCAACCACATCATGTTTCTTTTTAGTCAAGTGTTAATTGACTAAAATGTGGGCATTATGTTCTTATCTTAGTCAAAGAAAACCTTATCAGTTTGAGTCTTTTATTCAAAGAAAATGATAAATGATTGAGTCATCAGATTATATTTAACATTCGAGTAAATCTAGTCTAGCAATAATGATTAAAATACATTTGTAATGTTTGGCAATTTTTTTTTAATGAAAGATGCATTGTATACTCCTGAGTCCTCATGACTGTGGTCATTAGTGATGAGCGGCGAGGCGAGAAACAGTGAGACGTTTTGGTGAAAAAATAACTGTATTATATTCCTGCTTTGTTTTTCACAGTTAGTGTTTAATGACATCGGTGCTGTAATGAACACAATGGTGTTATGTTCGTGAAATTAACACTAAGTGCAGGCAGGAAGAGCAGCAATTGTCTGAGCTCTGAAACATAAAAAAGAAGGAAATCATGTTAATATTTATGCTGTTGAAGCTACACTGAACACAAATATAAACGCAACACTTTTGTTTTTGCTCCCATTTTTCATGAGATGAACTCAAAGATCTAAAACATTTTCTTTATACACAAAATAACCATTTCTCTCAAATATTGTGTGATAGTGAGCACTTCTCCTTTGCTGAGATAATCCATCCCACCTCACAGATGTGGCATATCAAGATGCTGATTAGACAGCATGATTATTGCACAGGTGTGCCTTAGGCTGGCCACAATAAAAGGCCACTCTGAAATGTGCAGTTTTGCTTTATTGGGGGGTCCGAAAACCAGTCAGTATCTGGTGTGACCACCATTTGCCTCACGCAGTGCAACACCTCTCCTTCGCATAGAGTCGATCAGGTTGTTGATTGTGGCCTGTGGAATGTTGGTCCACTCCTCTTCAATGGCTGTGCGAAGTTGCTGGATCACGCTGTCGTATACGCCGATCCAGAGCATCCCAAACATGCTCAATGGGTGACATGTCCGGTGAGTATGCTGGCCATGCAAGAACTGGGATGTTTTCAGCCTCCAGGAATTGTGTACAGATCCTTGCAACATGGGGCCGTGCATTATCATGCTGCAACATGAGGTGATGGTCGTGGATGAATGGCACAACAATGGGCCTCAGGATCTCGTCACGGTATCTGTGCATTCACAATGCCATCAATAAAATGCACCTGTGTTCGTCGTCCATAACATACGCCTGCCCATACCATAACCCCACCACCACCATGGGCCACTCGCTTCACAATATTGCCATCAGAAAACCGCTCACCCACACGACGCCACACACGCTGTCTGCCATCTGCCCTGAACAGTGAAAACCGGGATTCATCCGTGAAGAGAACACCTCTCCAACGTGCCAGACGCCATCGAATGTGAGCATTTGCCCACTCAAGTCGGTTACGATGACAAACACGAGTCAGGTCGAGACCCCGATGAGGACGACGAGCATGCAGATGAGCTTCCCTGAGACGGTTTCTGACAGTTTGTGCAGAAATTCTTTGGTTATGCAAACCGATTGTTGAAGCAGCTGTCCGAGTGGCTGGTCTCAGACGATCTTGGAGGTGAACATGCTGGATGTGGAGGTCCTGGGCTGGTGTGGTTACACGTGGTCTGCGGTTGTGAGGCCGGTTGGATGTACTACCAAATTCTCTGAAACGCCTTTGGAGACGGCTTATGGTAGAGAAATGAACATTCAATTCCCGGGCAGCAGCTCTGGTGGACATTCCTGCTGTCAGTATGCCAATTGCACGCTCCCTCAAAACTTGCGACATCTGTGGCATTGTGCTGTGTGATAAAACTGAACATTTTAGAGTGGCCTTTTATTGTGGCCAGCCTAAGGCACACCTGTGCAATAATCATGCTGTCTAATCAGCATCTTGATATGCCTCACCTGTGAGGTGGGATGGATTATCTCGGCAAAGGAGAAGTGCTCACTATCACAGCTTTTCAGATTTGTGAACAATATTTGAGAGAAATGGTTATTTTGTGTATATAGAAAATGGGAGCAAAAACAAAAATGTTACATTTATATTTTTGTTCAGTGTAGTTTATCTTATATCACCTAGAACTCTAGACCTGCACTTATGATAATGTAGTGTTTTATGTTGTTAGACTCTCCCCTTTAATATAAATGTCCTCAACCTTAAGCAAAATGGGTACAATTCCCCTTCTAAACTCACGAATGCAACAAATACTTACAAACCCATGTTTTCTAATTCATATACTTTCAAGGTGTGTTGTCAGAGTTGTTCAAGTCTTCGGATGTACATGACAGTTCAATTACTTGGGCTTGTTTTGTTGTGTCGCATTACAGTTTAAGGTGCTGTAGACTCTGGGACTGCGGATTGAATAAGCCAGCTGGGACACTTTGACCGCTGACGTAAATGTAATTTCCCTCATTTCCACCCGTCATGTATTTTGCGGTGTGTGAAATGTTCACAGGGCTTTGGCTGGCACCGGAGCTAGTCAGTCTCTTGAGCTGTTCAGTGCTGTCAAATGATCAGCTCCACGAAAGGCTTGTGGGTAGGCAAGCATGTAAGCTCTCCCACGACTCTCCCCTCCTACGAGAAGCTGAACACGATTCTGTAACGCCTGCTTGTATATCCTTCATGTGTGCTTCTACAAATGCCAACGTTGTCTTCTTTCTCTCTTTTTTGTTGTCCTTTGCTCTCCAACGCTACATCTCGTATGCAAACTCTCACACACCCTCTTCCCCAGATCCCCGTGCTGCAGGCACAATTACCGGAGGTGACTGGGGACAGGTAGTGTTTTCCACTCCTCAAATCCCTGATAGAGTCTCCTGTAGCACTAACACAACATCTTCCCTGTTTCTGCACTTGCTAATCCCTGGAATCAGGAGACACGGCCGGGTAATGACTGAAATGATTAGCCCATCCTCTGCCCCCCCGATCAAACCCCCACCAGCTCCGTAACATCACCCAGTATCGATCTGCGCTCGGGCCAGACCGGCGGACGAGCCTCCTCGGTGACTACCGTCCTACAGCCTCACCTTCATCTCTACCAAATCATGTCCTGCCTTTGTTCCTCCCCTGTCACGCAGTTCACTTTGATAAACGCTTCTTTAAGTGTATAGATTTTCAACAACAGGAAGAAGGGAAAAGAGAAAGCAAAAGAAGATGAAGTCACCCAATAAGAGATCAGAGTGAAATGATGTTTTTAAGGGGAGATGAGCGGGATAACAGATAAAACGACAGAGTAGCAAAAAGTAGTGGATCATCCACATAGAGCTTCCTCCAGGGGTTAAAGAGTGACTTTAATCCCCTTACTGGTGTCTGGAGCTCGGACATGCTGTTAGGAGGAGACACCCGCGGTAAGTAGAAAAAACATACACTATCAGTGTTCTGAAATGTTAAGTTTAAATATATAAATAAGGCCTTACAGTATCTTATGAAATATGTTCTAAATTGCACAAAATAGAAATGTTAACATTAGTTAAAGCTTGTTGCCCTATTATGGCGGATTTCCACTGCAGCCGTTTAAGCGTACTTAATCGTCCTCAAGCGGCCAGGCCAGTTTTTGGTGGCCTTTCCATATAGCGTAGCACCGGCTAGCGGGTACTTTTTCCCTCTTTTTCCGGCCCCATAAAATCGTGGTTCTATCTGGCCAGGGCCAGGGCTGAACTAGTGACGTCAACACTCTCGACTGCTGATTGGTCAGAGAGAATCGTCACAAGATCACGGGCGAGATCATCCCTAGCGTCGCATATATATCTAGAAGCAAGCTGGCAGCATTTTTATACACAGCATTTTTGAAACGGAGGAGCTACAACAATGGCAACGTCAAAGAAAAGCACACCGTGGTCGACTGAGGAGGTGACAGCGGGAGCTCGACGGAACAACAAAGCCGATCGCTTTGCTACCCCAGGTCCTAAACTGTAATGGAAATGCGCCACGGCCTCGGACGGCCAGCGAGGCAGCCCGAGGCCTGAGCGAGGACGCTGAGGGATGCTTAAACGGGGCTACCCCGCTGCAGTGGAAATGTGCCATAAGAGTCAAAGATTTCTACAGAGGGAATCATTTATAATATATTTTTTAATCACTCCATAAGAAAATACTGTCTAAAGCAAAAAATACATCTATGTGTGTCATGATATTTTTAATCAAATGTTCTTTAACTCATGATTAAATTATCTTTTATAAATCTACGGATGCAAAGAAAATAAGTAAAATAAAAATGTTGACATGTATCTTGGACGTTTTCTTTTCACTAGAAGGAAGAATGTTATGGCAGCAAAGGCTTTTGAGCAAATCATGAAATAAACAAGTTTTTGCCAGGGGTGTAAATATTCATATAAAACACAACACAATTCAACACTGTGACATATAAGGTTTTTCTCTACCACTTGAAGTTGTAAAATAAAAGCAGGGATGGCCACTGTACTCCACAAACTATAAACATTTCTGTGAATATGTCAAATCATTCAAATAAATGCATTTTGAAAGATACAAGCAACACAGGTGCCCTTCTATATGCAAGTACATAATGCACATATGTTAGCTAGTGCTGTTAGCTAGTTCACTTATAAACAATCTCAAGGAACTCAAATTATTTATAGAACCGTCCTCCAGACTTCTCTTTTATTTGTATTTCCATACATTGAAGAATTAGGGTCATAGAGCCTTGGGATGAGTTTAAACAACTCAACTCCAACTCGATTCTCTGCACGCCGCCCACCAGGAATTTACTGTTCATGTCCGCCCATGCATTTGCATCGACTTTATCTGCAATCACAGCATGCATTGAGTCGGAACACACCTTGACACGAGTTAATAAAAAGTACCAACAGAGAACAAGGATGTCAACTACATCAAAAAATGCATTCAGAGGGAAGACGTTGTGTTAGAGCTTCTCATAAGTCATCATTTTGATATAAAGCATGGCTTTAAAATGAAGAAAAGCCACTGAATTGTATCAAGACTTTAGTGGGCTAAGATAAACAAATTGTAAAACTACATGACACGGCAGTAATTGTGCCTGAAGCAAACCCACAAAGAGCATTGGCTATTGAAGTAAAACTGTGCGTATTGGGGGTACACTTACATTAAACTGCCAAAAAGACTTAACATTTGGAAACAGACGTCTGTAAATCAGCATATAATCGTATTGAAATAAATAACTACCCAGTAACAACGCTTTTATAGCCCTGATTTAAATTAATAGGTTCAAAAGTTCTAAGATGTCCTGAAAGCCGAATCCAATATTTTCACTCTCCATTCATTTGACTGGCTCAAGAGGCCACGCTCTATGGGCCCAGATACAGTATGCGTATCCTAAATCTACAGTCGCTCCATTTTGGACTTTGCCACTGAGCAACCCTCATAGGAACGAACAAGGCCCCACCTCCGACACTGTACCCAGTTCTCTTTATACATCCATGGCCTGAAGATAGCATCAAGCCACTGTTGCCAGGGTGATTCACCTGTCACCTGCTTTCGGGCTGTTTCTATGCTCTAATGAAACCAAAATAGATAGTATCAAGAGTTCAAATTTCCCAGTCCTCAAGCAACCTTTCGCAGAGAAGAATGGGGGACTAACTGCAGTGTCCAATTCGTCCCCAAGCTCATCGACCTATTGACATAGACTCAAGGCTGTAACTGTTGCCAAAGGTGCCTCTACTGCATTGACACAAGGGCTGAATGTTCTTGTCTTTCTACGTCTTTGTCTTGCCCTTTTTTTTCCTCATCTCATCTTGCACAGGATATTACAGTTTATATTATGAGAGTACAGCATATTGTTTCTACATGAAGACACACGGTGCTGTGCTAGCAAGACTCCCTGCATGCATTTACATCAATACTTACACGCAGAGAGCACAAAGAACAAGAGAGAGTTTTTTCGGAGAGAGACAGGAAGAGAGATAATTCATTTGTGGCAGCATACGGAGAGAACGAGATAAAATGTCTTTGAATGAGCACACACCCATAAAAAGACACACACCCAAACACAGACAGGAGATTTAGGGCACTCTAGCATGCGGCTATCATACGAATGATGAATGAAGCCCACACACCCCTGAAAAACAGAGCAGGACCACTACGACCTTGGTTGCAAACACACTGGGGAGAGGAGGAGAAGATAACAGAGTGCTAGGGGGGGCTGAAACATCCTACCTGTGGCTGTGTGTGGCCGCTAAAACAGAGACAGTGTAAACCCCACATGGCCCTATTGTTAGTGAACCGCCCTTTAAAACCGGTCTATGCTAGGTTCACAATAAATGTTTTTAACAGTGATTTATACTAATTCCCTGAAGCTACGACCGATTGGTTTGGTTCATATGAGCAAGTGTTATAGCTATTATAACAATATGGAATTGGAAATGCAATAATTCAGCATTTTAAGCGAATAGGGTTATTGTACATGGAAATATCCAATTTACAAAAAACGATCTTTAATGATACGATTAATCAATATAGAAACACTCATGTCAAAACGTCCTTTATACAGTATTATATTGCCTACCTTCATTGATATTTATGACACAAATATTGGAAAGCCCTTTTAGTATAACAGCAGAACCAATGACCGTAAGGTTGAATCAACACTCTTTTTGTAGGCTGTTAGATTGGAATGCATTAGTTGTATCTGTGTGTGCCGAATACATTTCCCCTATATCTATACCCAATTACATTGAGTGTCCCGATAGAGTTGTACACAGGCTACAGAATAATTGTATCATACCAGCGATATAAAATGATGCCTATTGGCAGCTGTGATAAATCTTACCGAGCTCTGTTTTCTTCCCGTAAACGGACATGTGATCCCTGAAAGGTGATACAGGAAGCCATTAACATGAGCCAAATAGCTGATAATGGCCCGGGATGATGATACTGAATCCATGATACGGTCACATTGTATCTTCATCACACCGCCATGCAGTTTGAACTCTTGACTTAGATATAGTCTTCTAGTTTTGCGTGGAGCTCCATTAAAAGAACACTGCTGACAATTAAACTATGAAACCCATCAATCAAAATGGCATTATCAATGGGCCACCGTCCCGAGTGGCCCATCTGACAGGGCGAGCTGGGCCACAGAACACAAGAGTGCCAAATAACACATACACATAATGGACATCAATATTGAAAAGATGACAGATGAAACTGCCGACAGAGACCAGGATTCAATTTCTATCCTTTTTTCTTTGTGCGGGAGAACATATCGCTTTTCACAAAGTCATTCGTCAGCCATGAAGCTGTTAAGGAGAAGGTGAGCCTCTCCAAAATCTGAGCCAAGAGCTGTTGTTCCAGTGACGCAAAAGACACAATTAATCAGGCATGGGGCAATAATGACCAATATAAATAATCGTACTATTACAATTCTTGGTGGTATTGGCAGGGAAACACAAACTATGTGTCCTTGGGTATATGAAAGGCCTTGGGTATACATTTAAGTAATCAATATTATTCGTATTATTATGTAGCAGCTCACTTTTGACCAAAATAAAACCCATCCAGTCGTATTTCAAAAACGCTGGAGAGCGAGGACACAAAGCCCTTTTTATTCATTATCCTTGGACAAAAAGACGTCCAATATTGACTAGTTATTTGGACCAAAATGGATTAAACCATTTCAATCGGAACTTTGACAAGTCAAAGAGCCGGCTTTTTCAATGCCCAGCCAATTATGGTGGGATTGACCTCTCATTCAGATCATATTGATTGTAAATATCCTTCTCTATAACAGCACATTCAAATAAAACAAGCAGCAGAAAAGCAGGGTTGTGTGCCGCAGAGAATGAGTTATGCTATTGGCTATGTTTGGCCTTAACACATCATAATCAAGGGTTAACCTCAGCAGGGTGGATTTATTTTATCCACTTTATTTTAAATATTCATAAGGAGACTGAGCTTCTGAAATAAACTCGGTGGGACCTTTAGAGAAGTATATTTAGGAGAACACATGTTCAAATGAATTTGACTAAATGAGAATGCAACTGTTCGACACTAGCTAATGTATTTTGCACACAGCAGCTCAGACTTCTGACAAATTTGGCCTTTTGAAACTGTAGCCACTTCATTTTCAAGATGTCAGCTGTCCGGGCAGGTAAGCAGTCAGTGAAATACCTTGATGAAATACCACAATGAGCATGTACATTAGTTTCAAATTGACAAGTTTAGGCTACAATGTTTGTTAGCATTTCTTTGTGCGATGGATCTTCGGGATGCTAAATCAAGATGGTAAACTCAGGAAAGATCAGCTGTGTTCATGAATGTTGGGCTGAAATCCTGGATGATCCCTGAACAATCCAACGTATCAAGGTGTAGCTTCAGCCAGGTACAACCAGCATTGGTGGCGTGTGGCTGTTAACGAATCAACGAACGAGGTCCCCAACAGGGTCAGAGCCTTTCAGAATGGATTAAAAGGAGGAATTATGGATTTGAACATTCATCTTTCCCAGCTTAGAGAGGATTAGACCATGCATTCTGCTCTCCTCTCGCCTGGATAGCTCTGTGACTGTCTTCCAATGCTGTCACCTATCTGCAGTCAATAAGAGCTGTGGAAAAGTGTGTTCAGGTTGCTCAGAAAACTTTTTAAAAGCACACTGTGTCTACACTGTCTGTTTTTTTCATTCCGAACCAAGCATGAGAGTCAGAATGTGGTATACCTGTAGTTCTCACCATTAATAATATACAAATTATTATATTCCAAAAAGGTTAAATTCAGAGAAACTAATTGTTCCACGAGAAACTTTATTGTGTCCTTATGGCTGGAAATTGTAATATATTTGAAACTTGTGCAAGTTAAAAATAAATTGTTTGTTTTGTTTTACCGTTTTGGTAGAGATTAAACAAGTGACGTATGTGTTTATAAGTGAGTTTAAATGTGCTCGTATGCTTTTTTTTTAACTGACTAGTTGTTTCCCCTCCTCTTTCCAGTCTTAGTTAAAGGGGACCCATCATGCAAAATGCACTTTGTGATATCTTTTATATATAAATATGTGTCCCCGGTGGTTCGGGGAACTCACGCAGCGTCAGAAAATACAACCCTCTCTCTTTTCCTCCGTACCCAAATCTTTTAAAAACGGATGTACAACGAGCGGATACAGATTTCCATCCGAACTGACGTGTTCATCCGTGGTGACGTCGGCTGTGGACCCACAGAAAGTTGCTATCAGAAACAATGCCTGACGTGTTTTGGACGTAATCTCGTCTTTGTTTACATTAGCAAGCCTCGCTAACACTCAGAGCTAACTGTCACTACCCGATCCGTCCCCCTGCCCGATCGGTACTGCGCATGTGTGAGATGGTCCGCCATATTGGACAGCTCCGGACGGCATCCCACGATGGACACTTGACACAGTGGCTTTTAGCAAAGCTCAAAAAGAAAAACCGAGAGAGATGAGTTATTGTTATTACAACGTGACTTCACTATTATTTAACAACTCTTTTTATTGTGTTCTTTTATTTGGGGTTAAGTACATTGTCAGAATAAGTGAGAAATGGATTTAACTTCTGTTAGACAGCCATATGCCATACATTTTTGCATACATTCACAGTAAATATTTATTCAGTATGATAGCTGTCTAACAGAAGTTAAATTCATTCCTCACTTATTCTGACAATGTACTTAACCCCAAATAAAAGAACCCAATAAAAAGAGTTGTTAAATAATAGTGAAGTCACGTTGTAATAACAATAACTAATCTCTCTCGGTTTTTCTTTTTGAGCTTTGCTAAAAGCCACTGTGTCAAGTGTCCATCTCGGGTTGCCGTCCGGACTTCCGGACTTCCGGACTTCCGGACCATCTCGCACAGTACCGATCGGGCAGGGGGACGGATCGGGTAGTGACACTAACCTGTACTGGAGAGCACATGTGTTTAAAAAGCAGGAAATAAAAAAAGAACTCACCTTGTGATAAACCCGCAAGAGAAAAAGCATTTGAGCTCCATACTGTTTCAGAAATAATCCTTGATGGTGGTTTAAACAGGATTGCGTTTTATCACAACCAAAATTAACATTATCTCCGGTATAATTCTGATCAGGCATTAGCTCCGCCTCCTCTTATTTTATTTTTTTTAAAGCTAAGGACCCAAAATCTGTGTTTCTCTAACAGGGCTTCAAAAGAGGGGTTTGAGCAGTATGAGGCACGGCTACAATGGGTGTCTGTTTGGTATTTAAAAAAAAAAACGTCACAGACATGTTTTGTATGTTTTTGTAGGTATGGCCCTATAATATATTTTTCAGATATAGCATGATAGGTCCACTTTAAGCTAATCTAATCACGGCCTTGCAATTACTGAGAGATAATGGCGTGACGTGATTGATATTGATCTACCTATCTGACTCTTTGAGTTTTGTTACAATTATATTGTATTATATTATAATAATATATTATATAATTTACTTTTTTTTCTGAGAAAACATTACATATGTTACATAAGTAAACAATGACAAATGGTCAGTATTTAATGTAGTCTATGCTACCCATAGAAAACATAACCTAAATGATTCAGTGTTAAATGTAAAGAATGATGTTCTATGGTATCTCGACCTGGGCCGGAAAATGTTGAATATTTTTGAATATGTTCACACGCAGCAAAGAGCAGACCTCTGCAAGTTTGATCAGAACATCAAATACCAAACAAGTCATCCATAATTTCTTGCTGTTTCTGCTTTCAATCCTAGAGAGATATCAGAGTTAGTTTCTTTTTATAGTATAGAAAGAAAAATCACAATTTATGCTCTGTGTTAATGTTGATTTATAGCATATCAAATACAGTTTATGAGCTAAGCATAGGGCATATGCAATTTTGAACAGCTCAGGTTTAAACTAAAAGCATTTCACAGTGCCTTGCTTCAACAACAACAGGGTGTGGAATCAGCCTTTGTGCCTTTTTCTCTCCATATTTCCGTCAGCCCTATTTATGAACAGTCCCTTCCTGTGTTGTGTACAAGACAAGATTCCTGTTTTAATCCGGAAATAAGCTGAAGCAGCCTAAAGCAAGTCACATTGGACTTCAAACAACACAGAGAGAAAGCAACGCAGGCTATTCCCTTCTCTATTCCCTAAAGAGGACACCCTCCTATTTAAAGTCTGACTTTACCAATGCATAATGGCAAAGCCACCGCCCTGGCCCACAGCACGCTCTGTCTATTCAACTGGAAAAATTAATAAACTGCACTAAATAATTCACGCCTTTGTTTCTTCCTAATTTCAAGTCTATTTAATATTAAATGAATGTTGAAGATAGCACAACCAAGAAATCAAAATGCAACGGATAACCATTATTTGGTCAATGTTTTTCTTTTTGTCTATCTCTTTACTACTACATCCTTTACTACATTTATGTGTCCCTTATATACAGCTCACAAGGATTTTGCATGTCCAATCCATATCTCACATCAGCATGCTCATTGGAAATGCAATTAAATTCCCTCTCAGCTCGCACTAGCAGCTAGGCCTCTATAACGTTGGCATATTTA
Organism: Pseudochaenichthys georgianus; assembly: GCF_902827115.2. Lineage (NCBI taxonomy): Eukaryota > Metazoa > Chordata > Actinopteri > Perciformes > Channichthyidae > Pseudochaenichthys > Pseudochaenichthys georgianus. The sequence goes on from NC_047523.1 coordinate 9,608,392, forward strand.
CTCTCCGAGCCCCTGCACAATGTGAGGAAAATACAGGAATGAGCTAGCAGGGAGTAACAAGCATCCTCTCTTTCTCTGCCTCCATTGTTATCCATTCGCCCTACTGGAAAATTGTGATGGACTCCTGTTTGCCGAGTGGTCCTTCTGCAAAAACATATCCTGTGCCATATGGGCCGCAAGTAGCACGTCTTGACCAATGTAGATCCTTACTGGGCCGACACCTCGTTGTACTGACTGTGTGTTGAACATATCCACAAAACTAAGCAAATAATGAATTAAAGTTGTCCCAGGAACACTTACACGGATAGTGAGAGTTATGCTATTTAGAAATGACATGCGCTAATGTTTTCACCAGAATGTAACTCAAATACACATTTGGACATTTTAGAAAATGTCTTTTCTTTCTCGTTGAAAGTTGGATTGGAAGTTTGCTAGTCTCATATCTTGGCATTATGGAGTGCTGAGACGATAAAATAGCATAGCTTAAAAACGAGAAGCGAGGTAAGCTAGCTAACATGTTTTATCTAATTCCGTTCACCATCCGATATCTTAAAATGAGAAGTTGTATGGAAAGCTACCTGAAGTCTTGTGTCATTGTGAGCAAAGCTAGGCTAGCTGTTTGTCCACTTGTTGTGCTATCAATATCTTATGGGGGTAAACTTCTACGAAATGATCCTTTATTTAATTTTAAATGACAAGGACTCAAATGTTACAATTAGAGTTGTGCATATCAATCCAGAGCAGACCCAGTACCTTTAAGTATGTTTAAGCTTTTAAAAAAAGCAAAATAAAAAAAGGCCTTTATGCAGAACCACCTTTTTGAATGAAGGCTAGGTGAAGCACAAGTTATCTTTGAAACTTGAATAGTTGTATTTTTTTCATTTCAACAAGTGTGGTTGCTATCCATGTTGCTGGTTCTGGTGCTTCTTTTGTCAAGGTGGTGCTGGTGTCTATATTAATGGCTCAAAGTTCAACATAAACAAAGACCCCACTCTAAGTAGAAGCTGAGGCATATCTATATTTTGCGGCTTACTGGTTCCTAGCATTCAGCTGTGAACACAGCAGACCCCTATTCCTTTCTTTGCAGATGGTGAGCCCACATGGCAAACGAACAAGACAGAAGCTGACTAATGACTGTAAACTAATGCTACGTTTGACCAGCAAAGTAATTATGTACCGTGTCATTTGCTCTGGTTATTACTGCTAAACATGGCTAGCGTGGCTGCTTAATAGCTAGCCCTCAGAGCACATTTGGGGATTCAGACAATGTTTCAAGTGGTTTCCAAGTAGCCATTGCTCGAATTGTGAGTAGCTAATCATCACAGCAGTACAAAAGAGTCATATGTGTCCATCAGGGTTTCCATTAGCCGGTAATTACCGGTTTTTAGCTGGTAAAATTTATTAAAAACCGGTAAATTCAAAACCTGCCGGTCAACATGTCTGGTAATAATTAGGGAGGCTCCGATCGATCGGCCGCGGGTCATTATCGGCCGATATTCACTCTTAATAGTTTGATCGGTGCTCTCTATAAAGGCCGATCAGGAGAGCTGGGTCTGAGCGATATGGACATAAACGCGAGTGAAGTATAACCGGACGAGAGAGAGAGAGATCAGATCAGCTGCTGAGTCAGACGGAGACAAGCAGCTCTGCATAATCACCTGAAGCCCCGCCCTCTGTTTAGCGAGCTGCTTGAGAAACTGACGTGCTGTCAGGAGAGAGAGGGAGGGAGAGGGGAAAAGAGAGGCTCCGTTTCTCCCGTGTTATTATTCAAATGTAATGTAAACTTTTTAATAATGTACGTTATCTACTACAAGTAGTTTGTTTGAATGTAATAATTATGTTGTTTGTTGTTTGTGGAATCATTTATTGAAAAATGAATCTGAATTTTTCGATCTGTTACGATTATAAACTGAAGCAATATAAAAATGAGCCCGTGAACTGAGTTTTAAACTGAAGCATATCTGCTCATAGTCCGGTAATTACCTGCTAACGGCAACTCTGCTACAGAACTATTATTATTATTATTGAAATATGACCGGTAAGTTTCAAATTAGTCCGGTAAAATAAATTCTGCCCGGACATTTGACCGGGAGAAAAAATCCTAGCGGAAACCCTGGTGTCCATGTGCTCAAGTACTGCATCACTGTCAGTTAGTGGCGTTGAACTGTATCATCTTGTAGCAAAGATGACAAAGGTCAGACGTTTTTCTCTTTACTTTACCTTAACAAAAGCCTGGGCTGAATATTGAAAAGCAGCCAAATCGACCCTTCAAATAAATATATCCATCTTGCATAATGAAAAGTCTTCAGAATGACGATAAACGGGAGCAAAAGCATTGTGCGTTTGAGGTTTGTGTGTAATTCTTCATAGGAATTAAGCCAAGATTATATATGAGAATTAAAGTAAATGTATACAAGTGTCAATGCTCTTCACAGTTGAAATATAGGGTTAAGGGAACATCTTCAAAGGTAAAGTAATATGAATATATGGGTTAGTGTGAGTAAATGTGTTTTTCTGCGTGTATTATCAAGGCATATTCTTATGAGGGCAAGAATGTGGCGACATGATGCATAACATGATAAAGGGATTACAATTCAATATATTTGTGGCAATACAATTAGTTTCACAGGGATTATAGTTTGACATATATTTCCATACCGAAAGAAAGGCGATATATTGTAATTACTTTGCAGAACAGCAAAAGTCTAAAGAAATGACAGTACCACTTATAAGACTACCCTTATAAAGGATTCATAAAGGGTAGGGATGTCCCGATCACCTTTTTTTGCTCCCGATCCGATTCCGATCATTTGATTTTGACAATCTGCCGATACCGATTTTTCTCGATCCGATCTTTATGCAATGCATTAAGAGAAAAAAAAAAGGTAACAGATAACGGCTGGTCATCCAACGCGATACATTCAGCTATCTTGGCTGTTATTGTGTTGGCCTTTTCACTGTTCTGGGGCAGTTTCTCTTTCCTTTTGAAAGTCTCTGAAAGTGTCGGTTGTTTCAGTGCCGTTACCTGAGTGGCCGCTGTGTACTCGCTGTGTTGTTGTTGGTGTTTGTTTCTCAGGTAGCGTATTAGATTGGTCGTGTTGAACGTAGCTCTGTTCTTTCCACCACGCGGAACCTCTGCCTTGGAAACATTGCATCTGGCTGTTACACTGCCTTCGCTTTCAATTTTATAATACTTCCAAACTCCTGACATTTTCTCTGTCCCGACTCCCGAGTCACCAGCTGAACGTAGCCTCTCGTTAGCTTACTGCTACTATTAGACACTGCGCCCACTCTGTCGCCAGCTTTCAGAGGAATAAGCAACCAGGTCTATGAAAACAAGCCCAAAGAAAGCAACACATACATCATGTTGTGTCATTTTAAACCAAAACTAAGTCCTCAGGATGACTTTAAGACGTGAACATGGTCATTTTTGTTTTGTAACATTAAATTAAAAAAAAATATTTTATTAAAATAAAAAAAATAAAAATCCCGATCCCCGATTTTTTTCTCCCGATCCCCGATCTTTTTAAAATCACGTGATCGGCTCCGATCCCCGATCACGTGATCGGATCGGGACATCTCTAATAAAGGGTTTATAATTAGGTTATGAATTAGGTTGTAAACACTTTATAAATCATTAAGAACCATTTATAAACCAGTTCTAACATAGTTTTCATACAGGCTCAGTATTTGGCAAGATGACTAAGCTTTATATTCGTTACTTAGCGAGAATCGACTCAGTGAACAACAGATACCAAGGATGCTGGCTGATGAAGAATATGAAGTAAGCTAGGTAGCCAATATAAGGCTTAGCAGTACAGATGCATGTGGGCTCACTATTTGGCAAGCAACCGGTCACAGTTGCCCTGTTTATCTCATGTCTTATACAAGCTTATTCATGATTTATAAAGTGTTCACAACCTAATTAATAAATGAATTACAAACTATTTGTAAACCCTTTATAAGGGTAGTCTTATTGTAAAGTGGTACCGAAAATACAAATACCTTTATAAAATCTTAGTAAACATTAGGGGTGTAACGGTACACGCCCTTCGGTTCGGTACATGTGTGTACCGAACGAATATAACGTTAAACGTAAAAAAATTGAGAACGTGAACAACTTTTTGGAAGTAATCTCAGGTGCTGTGTCGCAGCATTCAGAGTAATTTGCTCACATTGGGTTCAACGTGTCATAGAGCGAGCAAGTAATTTAATTGGATGAGAGGCATACTATGAGAGCTGGTCATAGGGATGCGTTCAAATGTAGTCAGTAATTTGAGGAACTGTCGAAAATGAATGGCGAACGCAGATAAAGTTGAGCTCGAAAATCCTGCAGCATCATTGAAGTCTCCGGATTGGGAACATTTTGGTTTCGCAGTTACGAACAAGGATGACGGACAAAGACAGGTGGACCAAACCAAAGCTGTTTGTCGGCATTGTTCAACTAAAATTGGTTACGCGGCTGGCAATACATCAAGCTTGCACACTCTTGAAAAGGCATCACCCGAACGTGAATATCACCGGTACCAAAAGACTGAAGTGCAAACCCAACTCCCGCTAGCATGTAAGCCTCCACCACTCGCAAAAAGTTCAGACCGAGCCAAAGCTATTACAAATGGCAAATATCCTTATGTTGCCATGTTAGCAAAGCGCTACCTGGCTGTATCTGCTACCTCTGTCCCTAGAGAGAGGGTGTTCTCCACGGCAGGAGACATTGCTAGTGCCAGCAGATCTGCCCTTTCGGCAAGCAATGTGGACAAGTTCATCTTTCTTTAAAAAAACATGAAAATACAATGACAAGCAAGTCCTAATGTCAAACTGGCTGCTTAGGTGCTAGTACAGTACAGTTCAAATACAGATTATTTCAGTTCATCGAAATGCTGCACCTTAATGTTTATTTTATTATATTTTGTATTTATCTGAGTGAATACATTATTCACAGTTTAATAATAATAAAAAAATATATATATATATGTTTTGTGAAAAAAAATTCTGCTGTACCGAAAACGTACCGAACCGAACCGTGACCAAAAAACCAAGGTACGTACCGAACCGAAATGTTTGTGAACCGTTACACCCCTAGTAAACATGTATTTTTACTTTTGAGCCATTAACCCTAATTCCTGTCTCAGTTGAATTTGTTAAATTGGATTGGAAGAGTCAACTGGCTGAAGATAGAATACAACACTGCAGTTGGTATAAATGAACCACCAATTATTAATTAAATGTTGATAAAGGATCACAAAACATAATATCAAGTGTATCTTCATTTTCTTACACCACTAATGTATGTAGTGTATACTCAAACGGTATGCTTGTGACCCATGATGAAAAGCAGTGGCGAACCGTGTCTATCACAACTGGACCTTCTGTAGACACCAAATTCATGGAAAACCAATTTTAACATCATGCAATAACACTAAGACGACATTAGTTGCATTGAACTAATCTTTTTAATAAGTTGTACTTACAATGTAGTGAGAAACATGGGCTTGTGCTTCACTGAGGATCGTTGTCATTCTGACAGGGAGGCTGCAGTTATTACACTTCGAGTTTTGAAATATGTGTATATAAATGTTCATATAAAACCCACACTGCTCATACTTCTTTACTTTTCCTAAAATTGGTATATCTATTTATTTTGGGGCGTGGGGAATGAAGAGAACAAAATATATGAGCATTTTATGAGCATGGGATTTTGACCCCTCATATGCATAATGCTGCGCTATACTTTGTGGCCACACGCTGTTGCCAAGCAACGCATATTGTTTAGGTTCTTTGATAAGCAGGCAGTCATATCATTAACTAGAACTAGCTAGATCTGATAGATTTGGACAAAAACGCGAGTGAAGTCTAACCGGACGTGAGAGAGAGATCAGATTAGCTGCTGCTGACGGAGAACACGCAGCTCTGCATGATCACAGCTCCGCCGCTGTGACGGACCGTTGAGCGGAGCAAAATACACTAAGAGTTAGAACTAATACACTTAGCTAGTAAATCTACTCTGGAACTAGCTAAACTAGTTATAAATATATGTATTCTTTACTGTCGGGTCACTTATTTCAGGTTCAGCGAGCTGCACGAGACTGACGGGCTGTCAGAAGAGGGAGAGGAAAAGAGAGCACCCTGTTTATTTTTCCCATTTTATTATCCAGAGTTTCTGTAAACCTTTGAATAAAGTAGTTCATCTACTATTAGCAGTTTGTTTAAATGCATTAATTATGTTTTTTTTTTATTATTAACATAAAATACATCTCACGTACCCCCTGCAGTACTCCAACGTACCCCTAGGGGTCCACGTACCCCCATTTAAAAACCACTGAAAGAAAACGCCCATTGGCTACAAAATCAATATGATTGGTTGATCAAACTGTCAGTCCAAACGTACGCTCTCATTCAGTGCAACGGCCAGGGCATTCGATCAAGGATGTAGAATACCTTGGTTGAAGGATATTCTACCTAGAGACCCAGAACAAGATCTGATTAGTTGCTTTCTTTTCTAACACAAAACCACTGAAATGCGTAGTGCATGGTCAGAGAAGGACAAACAAATCAACGTAACACTGTAATATTACAGATCAACAACACGGATACGATTCTCATTTATTAATTTTATTTATATAATTAAATCGAGTTTGTTTTATCTGAGTGTTCCAGGGTATTCTCTGAGTACCTTGAATGCCCTGACGGTTCGCCACTGATGAAAAGTCAAAGTGGCAAAATAAAGAACATAATATTGTTTATTATCCTTAAAAATGCATTTCATGAAATGCTTAAGTGCATTGATAGTGGGCCGTTATGGTGGATATTGAAAGCCTTTACTGACCATTGATGTTGTTGAAAAATCAACTGGCATCAACATTTGCTCATTACAAAATGAAAACTCTCTCTTTTCCCCTCACCTTCAGCCTGTATTTACTTGCTGGTCCATCGCTGCAGTTCAGGATTGAAACTGATCTATTTAAACATAGCTTTCATACCGAGGCAGATATCACCAACAACTAGCCAAAAAGGCAGCAGTCCTCACGTAGGATGCTACTATTTAGAAGCTTTTTCTTTCACATGGACTTCCAGTATGATACATTTGTTTAAAAAGGTACATTTTCCTTCGCTACTTTTAGTGGAGCCATTTAGGAGCACTACGATCATAATGTGCATTTCTCCAGGGCTTTTAAAGTGCAGGGAAGACATCAGGGTTGTCACTTGGGTTGATAAGAGCTTCAGCATTATACTCCATAATTTATTATGTGTTAATGAGAAACTTAAATATACAGTGGTAGAATGTTACTAAAAACATTAACTCAAGCACTGTACTTGTGTCCTACCTAGAAAACCCATAGTCACAGAGCTACAAACTATACTTGGTTCTCACAGGACAACAACAAAGCTTCAATTATGTGATTATCTTATGGAATTGAATTAATTACTGCAGTAAATCTACCCAACCGTATACAAAGGAGAACAAACTGTCCAAACCTTTGACATCTACACCAGTAATTTCATTAAAAACATCATATTGTATAATAAACAAAACTGACGGGAACATTTTACTATACAATCAATCATTTTGATTAAATAAATGCAGAACTTGTACTTCCATAGAAATGCTCTGTTAATATTTATAGCAGCAGCCTGGTATTCACAAATATCAACATTCTATAATTCACCAATCAGAATCAGATATTCAACAAAGCCTAGTATTAAATATTGATATCAAATCATAGAAATAATTAATCACGACAGAATGTTTGCCATTAACAATGTCTGCACCTGCATGCAAACCTTCTCCTCGGACATCCCCATCTATTGACCCCTCTGTCCTTGGACAAACACACACTTTAGTAGTCTTGGCGCAGTATGCTCCCTTGTGTCCCCATCACCTGCTTTTCTCATTATGCAGGGGTGACAGAAATCAGGAAATGTCAGCCTCTAGCCTGCAGCTATTCTGTATAAACTCCGGTGTCGTCCGGCGGGCCTGCTGAGCCCCACCGTCTTATCTCACCGCCAGCCTGTGAGGACAATCTCACACCGCTGAGTGCTGGAGAGGAGCCTCGGACAGCCGGACGGCGGGTTAGCAGTGGCAGGGTTTTGGGGAAGAGAAAACTACAGGCCTAATGGCTAATCCTGGGTGCACAAGACTGCCAGAAAGGATTGGCCGGGGCTAAAGAGAGAGCTACAGGGGATAGAGGACTGGGGATAAGACCAGGCGAGAGAATCTGGGGGAAGGGAAGGAAGAGTAAAGCCGTATGAGGGTGCGAAGGTTATGAGTGGGGGAGAGAAAGATGAGTGGAGCTGGTAGTTGAGATATGCACTGTAACAAAAATATTAACAAAGCAAATGTAATGTAATTATTGAGTGGTACAGAAATTAGGCCTGCAACCTGGAGATGATAAATCATTTGACTTCTTCCGGTATCCTCGCCTCAAAGTCAACTGTTTTTTTAACGTGTTCGTGGTTAGAAGCCTGCAATTATATCTATGGTTGACACAACTTGAAGAAATGTTCGCGTTTGGTTCTAGAAAATAAAATATGTCAGTAAATACCCCACTCGTGAATATTTCAAGCTTATGTGTCTTAAAAATGGCGGTTGCCAACAAGTTGATGATAATCCTAACGTTGATGATATGATGATTCCAAATCCACAATTCCCATGGTATTTTTCCCTAACCTTAACCACTTTTTTATCAATTTGAGTCCAAACCCTTGTTTTTCTGTAAACTTCAAGGGTCGTTTTGTACCTAACCCTAACCAAACCTTAACTAGAGTTCTACAATGCAACACAATTACTTCATAAATACAGTCGTTTACACAGTTAGAGGTGTATGAACGGAAAGCTTTGTGTGTCTTTCTCAAGGACAGTTATCAATGTATTTTGGTGTTCCATTGGAAGGGCTTGATGTTGGGTCTCCTTCATGTCCTAAGATGAACATCTGGCCATTTAGCAGTGGAAGAGTCCCCTTGTTCCACAGGTAGTTGCTAGATCTTTCTCTCTGCTATTTACTACAGAGTAGGTAAACCATACAGGGTCTTTAGCACACATACACAACGCCCTGTCATTTTACAAGAAGTGCCAAACAGCTCTCAAAATAGCTCAACTTTAAAAGAGAATGTGGAAGCAGCATCGTAAACACTTTCAAGCCATTTCTACTTTACCTTCCCAAATGTAGCCTTATTCAACGCAGTTATTGTTGAGAATGTCCAATAAAGAACATTCATGCATTCCTTCAGACTTATTGCATGTATTGTATCCTTTTACCTTGAAGCAGTTCAATTCGATTTGTTCCCTCCTTTTCAACATGTGCCCTTTTTATGATTTGTTCATCTATGTGGAATATCAATTTAGACACAAGTTGTCCATGAAACACTTTGTTTATAGGTTGGGTTGATTGTGTAATATTACAACAATGTTCTGCCAAAGATTGTTTCTATGGCAGTGCAAAGCATTGTAAGGTAAAACAATAGGGCAGGGCGACATTCAGGCAGAGAAAAGAAACTCAGAGAGAGAGAAGTACATTTGTGGCGTTTTTTTTGCCTTTTCATGCTGGGGTTTTATTGTCATTTATATAATGCAAAGTTTACGAGGCTAACGGAAGCAGTTCTTCAAAAGGTGCAAAATCATCATAAAGAGTGTTAATTGTCTTGGTGGCTTTACCATCATCGCCTATAGTAAAAACGTCAGTAACAGTTATTAAAAACAAACCTTGCGGTTGTGTGAAGAGAGGGTAATCTGACACCTATGCAATGTGTACTTTCAAGAAGCCTATTATTGAAACAGCACATAACAGAAATAATGATTAAAAACCAGAGTGGCAACTACTCATTTATTTTCATTAACTATTTATCTGCCCATTATTTTCTTGACTTCGGTCGATAAACATCATAAAATAATGAAATATGCCAATCCTATTTTCCTAATGTCTGTGTAGTCAGTCTGAACCCACATATATTAACTTTAATGTGATAAATCTCAATAATAGAGAGGCTGAACGCAGAATTTCTGATATCTTTGCATGAAAATACATAATTATCTTAATTGAAAGTGAAAGTCGTCAATTATTTTTCAGTCAAAAGGCGGTTTTTATACAAAGTTTCCCCCCTCGACTTTCATTTGGCAAAATTAGAAGTAACAAAAAGTGATGATTTGAAATGGTAATTTGGTAATTTTGTGATAAAGCCATACTTTAAAAAGGCCACTTTCTGATGGAACATGGCAAGGACATTGAACTTGTTAGTGCTCACGAGAAAAACAAATCCATTCTCGTTGTAATATATGTGCAGTGGAGCTTTGAAGTTTCAACAACACACTTTCAAATTGAACACAGTCGGCTTCCAAATGATAACTGTGATCACACGTATCAAACTGAGACTAAATGCGACATTCCACCTACAGTAGATGTGAGACACAGCGTCTTAGAGTGGATTTCATCATCCGGCATAGTGACGCTCAAACATCACAGTGAAGAACAGATGTTATTTTCCATCTACATTTACAGACAGGAAGAAATCCAACTCAAGAAGAAGCAAAGACGCACATTTGACTACAGAAAAACCACAAGATCTCCACTCATTATAGAGTAAATGTACTTGAGAAGTTGTAAGAAGTATTAAGGGAATATATGTAGAGATTGTTTTGAACAAACTGAAGTTGATGGAGATGACATCTTATGAACACATGTCATCCCGCAGGACTCTCCCACTGCGTCAGTAGATGCATCTTCAGAGAGTAAACAAACACGTTGACTGCTCCTTTCCATCCAACCCTCAATATCCTCTGCTTCTCTAATGTAAGCAAACCGCATTCCCAAAGCACCACCTATAAGTTCTGCTCTCAAAACACAAAGCCATTAGCACACACCTCCCCAAGAGGGACTCGGCCCATCCCCCGAGAGAGGAGTGTTGAAGCCCAAATATAAACAGCCTTCAGATGTTTCCAGACTGAGCTCGACGCTGTGGAAGGCCCGCAGAGAGTGAGGAGAGCTTATTTGCACTGCTGATGAGAAAAATCACAAAAATAACTGTAATATGGGCCAAGCAAGTTTAATACAATAAAATAAATAATAATGGTAAGGGTTAAAGATAAGAGTAATAATAATAAATAACAATACACTGAAAAAAGGGGGGGGGGAAAGGAGTAAAGCTCTGATATTGCCGGTGGTCATCTTTAAAGAAAATGTTGACCGTTTTCAATTTGACATTGAGGATAGAATAAAACTAAAGAGACAGTCTATATGTTTATGGTTTCTGATTTCAACAGTACATTAAATGCACTAATTGAGTCAACTTGTGAAACACGTGTTATATAATCATGTCTATTATAACGGCGTACTAAGTTAATGGCTTCTGTCAACAACGAGGTGAGAAAAAAAAAAACGATCAAACAAATATCCGCAAGCTGTCCGGCAGATAATACACCTCAGCTGTGATTATACTGTGAGCCCCATTTGAAATGACCTGTTCTGGGTTACTGCTCAGCTTAGCATCAGCAGAATAATAACTGCTGCAATTATCTTCAAGCAAATGAGAAAATGTTCTCTCTAGTAGAACGACTCACTATCTACTCCCTCTCTTTCTCTCCCCTCTTCTTCTTTATTCATATCTGGAAATGAGGCCAATATCTCTCTGTGAGCCCTTAACTCAAATTGCTTTGCTAGCATCACCCAGCCCCACGCAGCCTGTAATGAGCAGAGCTAGCTTGCTGTGCTTAGAGAAATCTGGGACATGACCAAACTAAAAGTTGTGGGACATAATTTGGGGAGGGAGAAAGTATGAACAAAAAGGGAACATCTATTGAGCTTGGAATCCATTATCCAGAAAGTAAAATGTAATACATTGGTTAACTGAAAACCTATGAAGTTATGCATGATTTGTAAGGCATGCCCAAATTCTCTTTTATGGTAGTTTTATATCGTAGTAACGGTATATATGACAATACAGTGAATACAGTGTTCTGTACACTCAGTTAACAAATGGTTTGAATAACCATAGACGAGAACAACGCTAGATCACTGTCTGGCGACCCTCCCACTTTCTGGTAAACAAAAACAATTGGTGCCAAGCAGAGATTTTCTATACTTTGACATTAAAACAATGTGGCCATCCACGAAGAGGACGAAGATCATATCCAAAAGGACCCGGTCAGTCATGGTCGTCTATGGGAAACACCTCATCACAGATAAATGATGATGCTAATAAGGGTAACGTCAATCATCAAGGTTAAGCCAAAGTTTGTAATGTTAAAAGTCAGAGAAGAGACGGTAGAAGCTGCATTGAAATATAAAACACGGACAAACCAAGGAAATCCCAGTTGAACTGTTAGCCTGCTGCTCATAAATCGACGCCGATCATCCATCTCATTGACGTTACGGAATTGTTTGCCTGGCTGACAATCATAATGTGGGTCCTTGTAGATAAAGTCTTCTAAATCATTTGATGTGGTTGGCGACAACTTGAGAATCTGTATTTACCGCCAGACAGCGAATATTTCCACCCAAAAAGGGGCGCAGCCGAGACGTTCGGAGATGGGTTGCTCCCATGTATACTATACTTCATCACATTTTATTATTTTTCTTGCCTCACATGAGACAACACAATAAAGATATCATTGATTATAAACACATTATTTCATATTTTGTGTTCCTTTGTAACACAAGAAAAATGAAACAGATAATCTAGTGGACTTTTTCAGCTTTCATTTAAAAAATCTGATAAAAAAAACAGGCAAAATAAACTCCTCTGTATTCATACTTTGCTGGATTTGCGAGTTCACACAAGGTCACAACAGATTATGTGAGCATAGCTATCACGGTGGAATCAGTATTGCAAACCTCACCAGTGCACACATTTCTACTGTGTATACAGTATATCCAGAAATAGAGAAACTGAGCTGAGCGTTAATGTTCCATTACAAGTGTTTTCAGCTGGCTTACATAAGAAGGCCTGTCCTGAGATCCCCAGGGGGGGGCAAAAGGGCGGCCGATGCCTCCACTGCTGCTGAATGAAGGATTATGAGCCTTCATTTATCCGGGTCGTCCTATCTGTTTCCCTGTCTTTAAAGCCGTGACACTCACACCGCAAGACTGTGTACAGCAGATGGTTATGGCACTATATAACTGAATATCACTGAGCTGATATACAGTGCGTCAGGTTTGGGAAGATGAAGATGCAATCTGTCCTTTGAGTTATTATCCAGTGTATGTTTTAGCACGTTGAAGAACTTCTGCTCTATGTGCACTTTTTACAATCTACTTTTCTTGAGGTAAATGCTGACTCACACTTAAAGGTCCCATGTCATGGCCATTTCCACTGATCATAATTCCATTGTTGAGGTCTACTGGAATAGATTTATACTGTGCAATTTTCCAAACTCACATTGGTTTCGCATACAGCATCTCTGTAAACTACGTGTATTCACTCTCTCCACTAAACGGCTCGTTGCAGCTCTTGCCCCCCCCTCCCTGTGAGCCCAGTGTGCTCCGATTGGTCGGGACCAGTCGGGACGTTGTGAATCGCGCTGAGCTCCGTGGAGGTGTTGTTTCCTTGTTTAGCGATACACAGCGATACACAGCCAAACTCACCCTGAGCACACACAAAGTCACAGCCGAAGTAAAAACAATAAGTGTGGCTTGATATTGAGTAAGAAAAAGGTTGATGAACGCTGTGAGAATGGGTCTGCAGAGAGCATTTTGCCGCGATCCCAACTGTCTGTTATCAGCCTGCAGCCAGGGAGGAGAGATCAGCAGAGCTGCCTGCAGCACTGAGTGTGAGGAAGTCCGTGGATTGGTCAATTTGGACCAATCAGCGGGGGCTTAACGTAACGGCTCCGCGGACGTAACGTAACGGCTCCACGGATTGGTCCATTTCTTTCCGGGGACGACATGACATCATGATGTACCCGGAAGAATCAAATGGACAGTGACGTATCTCCAACGAGGCGTTTTGGGGAGGTATTTTCTGTTTTAGAGTTTTACTCTCTACAGGGTGTACTTTGAGGGTTTTGACTCTGCAGACCGTTTACATGCATACAAACCTTCATAACACACAATGGGACGGGTACTAACCAGAAAAGCATGACATGTCACCTTTAAGACTGACATTGGCAGTGGTACTTTATATTAGTTTAAATCATTCTGCCCCTTAACACACACTCAAAGAGTGATGCAGTAATGACCAGTGGAATGTACAAAAGTACTTATTTGAGGTACGTCAAATATATTGTTTTTGTTGTGACTTCTACTTATACACTACATTTTGGAAGCCAACATTGTACTTTTTACTCCAATAGATTTATCTGACAGGTTTAGTTAATTTACATATTTAAATTAGCTGATACAAAATATAAATGTAACTAATAAATAAGCATTGACATATATCCTGCATACAAGCTGTTATAGACACATTAATGCATCAATAATCCTAATTTAATACGTATGATTCAGAAATGGGCAAAGGACTTTTACTTTGTATTATTAATTATATATTTTGATGGCAATACTTTTGTAATTGTAATCTTAAATAAGATTTTGAATGCAGGATTCTTACTTGAAACTGTGTATATTTACAATAGAGTATTGCTACATTTACTTAAGTATGAGTACTACTTATATTAATGATATATTTGTGTATATCAGGGTCGGAAGACACAGCAAGACACATCACCATGCTTATCAAAAAGTGGATTCATTTTCAGCATTTTCTTTTTTAAATACTAGGAACAAAAGCTTTAGACATTTGCAAGTAGGGTATCTACTGACATATTTTATGTTGTAGAACAAAACATGAATATCTCTTAAGCTTTGTTAACCAGCGACTTTATTTCAGGTCTCGCAACTCCATTCACACAAAAGATAGCTTTCTCAAGATAGCTTTTTCCCACCTGTTGCCCTTCTTAATCCCAGTCAAATCCTACCATTACAGAAAAAAGTCTATCATTTCTCTATCCCAATATCTGTCCTTCCATTCTTTTCCGTGGCCCCCAGTTCGGCCCAATCTCACTCCCTTCCCGCGCCACTGTCTCCGCATCAGCCTTGTTCCATTATTTTCAAGATGACAAAAAAAAATTACAATAAAAGTCCCTGATGCCGGTGAGAGCGAGGGCTGGCCCAGAGGTGACCCTGCTATTCTCATCAGCCTCCGTCCCACTTCCCCCCCGCCTCCACTGATGGATCTGACACACGACGGCTGCCACGTCGCCACTTACGCTCCCATCTCACACCAGACACAGTCTCACCACCGCCCTATCTCATCTCATTCAGAGCCCCTGCTGCGCACACACACACAGGTGATGGAAATTCTTAGAATAATTTCAGAGTGGTATGATTGGATACGTTCCCGTGGAGAGACGGAGGAAAAGCAAAAGCAGCGGATGTGAGAGAGAGTGAACGTGTGCGGATGAAAGGATCTGACTGACTTTGCTTCAATCTCATTTGCAGATCCCATCCCTCTCCGTCTATATTACCGCGTTATCCCCGTGCCAAAGTAAAGGCTTACCGGCCAAGCCTCTCTCATGCGTGTCTCCTGAACGTATGTCAAGTGAGATGTGAGATACATCGGGTTGGACGTAAGTACTATCTTAGTTTGCATTACAATATGTTCTAACACCCCTTCCTTTCCATGTGCAACATGTTTACCAAGAAAAAGTTCCTAAACCCTTTATCTTTGTTCTGCAATCATCAGCCAATCTTATATATTGATTTTCTCACGCTGCTGTACCAATGAAGAGATAATTGTTGCAAAGGAGTGACATACTGTAGTTTAGCCCGAGGCAATGTGTATCATGCACAAAGCTGTTGGATTTAAAAAGTTTTAAATTACCTATTTTTTAACAACTGCATAAAATAATTATGTGCAGTGCCTCCTACGTCACCCATAAGATGGTTGACTTCCATTTTTTAAGCGCAGATTTCAGCATTTTCATCTTGGATTTTGGTCGTGCAATCTCAGTGAAACTAGAGGTGTTGCTAAGTACAATAACTAGTTACCAAGACATTTTAGGCATCCAAATTGTTACAACCAACTAGGGCTGCACGATTTTGGGAAAAAATTGAATTGCGATTTTTCTGACAAATATTGCGATTGCGATTCGAATTGCGATATTTGTTTTTAAGCAACCCAACGGAAGTTTATTGTAAAATGCAGTCATAACTCCGGCTAGGAAGGTCGTATCAACGTACTCCCGTCTCTAGCACCCCCGCAGCCTGAGCTACGAGTGAAAGAACTAAACTTACATGAAACTTCCGTTGGGTTGCTTTAAAGTCAAGCTTCAGTTTAAGATTCACTGTAATAGAAACATGTGATGGAGCATCACTAACCTGACCCAGATGGTTTGTTTCACCAAACCATCTAAAGCTCCATTGGAAGCCATTTGGAAAGGGCAGGCACTTTCAAATTCACTTGGCAGGTGATTGGATCAATCTGTCTATCACCTTCTATCATGGGCCGCTTCTGATTGATTAAAAATGGCTGGTACATGTGGAGCACAGCACTTCTGATTTGTGTGGATGACTGACACACAAGAAAAAAAAAAAAAAAATCGTAAAAAGAAAAAAAAAGATTGTAAAAAAAAAAAAATGTTAAAAAAGAAGGCTTTGCGATTTGATAATCGCATCATTTAAAATCGCGATTTCGATTTAAAATCGATTAATCGTTCAGCTCTACAACCAACGTGCATGTACTGAAAACACGTTAAAGTACAGCCAACCCTTAAACTGTGGCAGTGACCTGTCAATCACAATGTAGCCACGCCCAAAAGCAAACCCTGCTTTATTGTCTATTTTACTCTAAATGGGACCATTATTTACCAAAATAACATCATGCTATATTGACAAGCGATTGAGACCAAAAACGTATTAGGAAAATGTAACTGAGGTAAACTCAAGAAAGTTATTTTCTCATAGACTTCTATACAATCGGACTAAATCTACCATTGCCGCGGTCGATATAAAACACAAACACACACACACACACACACACACACACACACACACACACACACACACACACACACACACACACACACACACACACACACACACACACACACACACACACACACACACACACACACACACACACACACACACACACACACACACACACACACACACACACACACACACACACACACACACACGCGGGTGGGCTGGCTGTGGTGAGCCTTATCGCTGGGCCACAAAGTGGGAAGATTAGATTACTCACTTCCCTAAACCTCTAACTTGGTTACCATAGCAATAGCAGTGTGACCGGGGCAGCAGCTGGTAATTGTGGAGGCTGCTGGAGAGGGAATGGGAGGTGGAACAATCACCAGGGGAACTGCAGGTCAGATACTCTACAACCATGTCCTAGAATGTTCCACTTGTTTCCAAAGTCAGAGGGGGAAAATGAGCTCATCCTATTTTCACATGTTTCACAGTATCAGCAGAGATTCTTAATTCTAGCTGATATAAGGCCTATGACTAGTATTGACTGATCTTGTTTCACCACAATATCTTTATTAAAGGTCACCTATCATGCTATTTTTAGGGAATAGCAAAGGTCTCAGATATAGAAAAAAATATAGAAAACATGTCTATGAAGTGTTTTGGTCAATAAACCAAACATATCCCCCATTCTAGCCATGCCTCATATCCCTCTATTTCTCTTCCTGTTCCAAAAGTGCTGATTCTGGGTATAAACAGGTCTCTCTTGAGATTTTCACCTGCTTATGCCGGCTCATGCGGGACCTGGCAGATACTGTCTAAAATGCTGCGGTGATGAAACGCAAGGATTATTAGATCAAAGATTCTCTCTGAAACAGTCTGGAGCTCAAAGGCTTTCTCTCTTGCCGGTTATACCACAAGGTGAGTTCCTTTTTACTTCCTGCTTCTTCACACACATGCTCTCCAGTACAGGTTAGCTCTGAGTGTTAGCGATGCTAATGTGAACACCGACCATATTACGTCCAAAACAGTCAGGCATTGTTTCTGATAGCAACGTTTCTGATAGTGCCGTGGGTCCGCTGCCGATATTACGTCATATCGGCCGCAAATCTGGATCCGCTCCGTTGTATCCCCGGTTTTATTTTCTGACGCTGCGTGAGTTCCCCGACACACCGGGAACACATCTTGATGTATAAAAGACACAAAAGTGCATTTTGCATGATAGGTCCCCTTTAAAGTCGATACAATAATGTTACGAGTGCTGCCTCATGTTATCAATGTTGTGTATTGCTGCACGCCGACGAAAGGGAGATCAATTGAAATTGAAGTCATAATTGCACCATAGTGGAGCCTCGCCCTATAATTCAGATTAATGAAGTGCTTGCAAATCCATAGTGTTGTGGGTTTGATCATGAGATTAATTACCCCAATCAGGTCATTGTATTTCAATTAAGCCAAGTACAGTGTTTTGCTCTCCGTAAGTCAACACTCGAAAGTGCAAAATGAAGGTCGGGCATGTGCACAAGACAAATATAAAATCTTCATCTATTTAGAGACACTTTTGTGGAATCATCAATGATAGAATGACACAATAGTGACTTTAGGTGTTGATAGTATTGAAGGACCGGTGCTTAAAAAGTCTAAGCCTGAACGAAGCTCAGCAAATAATTAGAGAGCAACACTCAGGTGGCTGAAAAGAGACGAATGCCTCATACATACTAGCTTTATTACACCGATTGATGATGTCCCGTTGCCGCTAAAGGCTCATAATGGGGCTGCTTATTTTACCATTCAAACAGAGAACTGGCTCCGATAAGTTACGGGACACTGCTTTGACCTTGACAAAGCACTTCATTTAGATAAGAGTTACCCTTCAGAAAAAAAGCTGCAGTGGAATTAGGTCACATTAATGCCGGAAGCCAACAGAGCATGACAGAGCTCTGTAACTTCGGGGCTTGAGGCAGAAGTGTACTGCTTGCTACTGAACAGTGTGATAGTTCTATTTAGGACTTTATTGGTTCTACTAGGCAAGTGTGTGTTTAATTTGGAATGAAAAGAGCCACAGAAAAAGGCACAGATGTAAAGTAAAGTTAGATCTTAGAAAAGAGAAATAGCAACAACAGGCTGCAATCTTGCGAAAAACACATTTTAGAGATATTTAGCGTTTTTTAAGTCATGCCATGATGGCAATGTTCGTTAGGACACCACAGCCTAGGATATTTCATTGAATGGATTGCCATTACATTTTGTTCAAACTGTTGGGGTTCTATCAGTTACCTATCCATCCCGGTTTAGAGAGATATACAGTGGTCCCAACACAAAAGCAAAGCTATGTAGCAAAACGTATTTACGACACATAAAACATTTGTCAATCACTCTTACGGCCCGTCTACACTACAGCGTCGACAGCGTCGAAAGCTCCAATCTGCTCCAATCTGCCCATTCACTTTCAATGGGGTGACGTCACGTAGCCGCGCTTTTTCGCCGAACTGAATTGTGGGTAGCAGAGCGGTCCGTCTCCGCCGGAGACGCCGGAGTAGCCAGCGCCAGCCAATCAAATCCCGTGTCTCAAAATCTGACAGCTGAAGCCGTAGCCAATCAAACCGCGTCTAAGCTGGGAGAGATATCCCGCCGTTCATTTCTATATTTCAAAAAAAGTCGGAGGAGAAACTAACTATCGCCGTAGCGAATCACCCGGTTTTGTATGACCAGACCCTCTTCACCTACCGGGATACAAACCGGAGGAACCAGGCATGGAGGGAGGTGGCAGAGACAGTGGGGGAAACTGGTAGGTTTTCGCCTGTTTGGGGAGTTTATATATATATTGCTCGCATAAAATCCCCGGGGTTTTTTGCTTTGTATGTCGGGGGCGGGAGATTCATGTGATTGGTTGTTGGCCGTGTTGCTTGAATAAAATCCCCAAGCTCCAGACACGCCCAGCTCCAAGCTATTTTTGGAGCTGTAGTGTGGACGCTCCGTTAGTGTATGCTAGAATATTTTCCTGGCTTTAACTTCTTATCAGACGCACTTTTCTAATGGGTACTGCATGTGATACACTTGTTCCCTTCAACAACTCCATTGACATTGAAAAACCTACATTTTCCCACGCAGAACACGGGAGATACTGGTTTCTTGCTAAATTTATCGGTTAGCTATTGGGTAAGTTGAGGGTAAACGTGCATTCAGTCACACAACATGCAAACAACAGAGAATCAAACCAAGTGGTCGAGGAAGCGGTAGACAAGCAGTCCCCTTGTTTTGCGAGAACACATTCAAATGTTTCCAATTGCATCTCGCTTTTGGAAGAGACCGTATATAACTGCTTCTGTAAACCCTTGCAAAAGGTCTAACTGACAGCAAGGTAGAGGTGTGAACACATTCTAGTATTATGTACACTTTTTGTCGCTGCTTTTAATTGAACTATTCATATCTTAAACTGCACTGTAAATTGTATCCATGTATTTTTTCTTTTAATGTTTATTTTATTAGCTTTTCTTTTTAATGACTGATTAAATGCCATTTTCTTAATATCTTTCATTTTTTGTAAAGCACTTTGAATTGCCTTGTGTTGAAAAGTGCTATATAAATAAACGTGCCTTGCCTTATAGATATTTGTTCTGTTTCGCTGATCACATGGCTCTGGTTCCTTGCTAATTATTGGGTTTTGAAAGTTATTTAATGGTAATAATACACATACTTTTCCTAATTACCTCATATAACCCCACTTAAAACTATCCCTTTAAGGCTTTGCTAGTCCTTTGCCCCCCCCCAAATCATGTGAGTGCAATTCAATTTCTCCACTGTACAATTTGATTTGCACAAATGTCTGATTCAGACTAAAGGGTCCATGTGACCAGACTCATGTCCGACGGGCATCTCCCTTCACAGTTGGCGTGGTCTCACTTATTAGATAAAAATACAATAAAAAAACCAGACACTCTAACGGGCATAAATGCTTAACTATAGCCTGCACCCTACGCACACACATTAACAGCCAAGAATCTGGCAACTCCCCAGCTGACCGGAGTTGTGTGTGTAGATTTATCATTAGCCATTAAAATACATTTAATTCTCTTCTGGCTGGCTCGCCAATGCTGGCTTCCTCCATAGGAGTCAAACTCACCTTTTACAACCACTTTCTTTAACCTTCTCCCCTGCTCATAAAACACCAGCAGCTCTCTCTTCCTCCTCTGCTGACTCCCCCTCCTCCCCTCCCTTCTCTTCCACTGTATCTCTCCATCTGTTTGACCTCTGCTATGATTCTATCTTTATAGCTCGTGTTTGTGTTCCTCCTCCTCCTGTCCTTGCCCTCTTCTTTCGCCTCTCACTCAAATAGCCTCTCTGCCCCCGAGCTATTTCTTCTTAATTGTCTCTTTACCTCCTGAATGATCGATTCGTCACATGTGTCTGACAGTTAGAGAATAAGGACACTTCTGCAGCTTTTATTTTACACCAGCCAGAGGTCTCAAAAGGTGAGCAGTCATGATGAGCGTCCGTGGGGATATTCAGAACAAAACCTGTCTGGCTTTAATGTGGATAATGACACTAGACTCTTCGCCTGCCTGATGTTCCATTTATGTGGCTCACAAAGTGAGTTGTTATTCATTTCTAAGGGAACACATATGTTCTGAATATATACACTTTATTACACAAGGACACATTCTCTTGTTCCAGCTATACTTCCAGTTTGTATTTAGACTTTCCATGAGGAAGCTTTGCATGTTCTGCGCTCTGTGTATCCCATGTGTTTGGCCATGTTAGTGGCTTCAAACAAAACGAGAAGTAAATGCAAATATATTTGATCATTTTCGTAATACAAGTTTTATAGACTTAGAGTAAATCGCCTCATTACAAGAACAGTGTGGTGAGGCATATATGAGCAGGTCTGACCTGCAGTAAACTGTTGGGACCCGGTTAGCTATAATGCATCACTGTGTTCGTCACAGACTGCCTTTATGAGAGAGAGACAACTCATTTGTATTTCTTCCTCCCAAGCTCTGCAGCCTCCACACATCTCACTTTAACAGAGGTAAGATTACTGATTGTATTTATAACTGAGTGTTTAATTGTTAACATTACAAAAGGTAATACGTCTTTCAGAATGAGGAATCTGTAGCTAAAGATCTCTGGTAACTTGGCTGGGGCTAGTGGAGTGTGAGCTTCGCCAAGTTGAATTAAGAGTAGGGCCGCTGTTGTTGAGCTTCTTAAAGCATAAAGTACAGGCTCCAACACATTGGATGTACTACATGTAAATCTACTCACTGTATGCATGTAGCACTTACGTAAAGCCAATGCAGTCGCACTTATACTGGTTGGGCTTTTGAAAGCCAAAGTATCTCGCGTCTTCCTGGTTGATCCCACTTATTGGAAGCCGCTTTGGACAAAAGTGTCAGTTAAATCAAATATAATCAAATGTATAAAATAGGGCTGTCAGTCGATTAAAATATTTAATCGCGATTAATCGCATGATTGTCCATAGTTAATCGCAAATTAATCGCACATTTTTTATCTGTTCTAAATGTACCGTAGAGGAATATTTTTCAAGTTTGTAATACTCTTATCTACATATGAGTGGACAAATATGCTGTATGCTAATGTTTATTATCATTTGAACAATGACAAATATTCTCATGAATATTAAACACAACAACCTCTGAACATTACAAATATTCGCCTCAATTCAACCTGGAACCTCTCTCATACAATACAAATGGGGTGTGTGTGTGTGTATATATGTGTGTATATGTGTGTGTGTATATATGTGTGTATATGTGTGTGTGTTGGAGCTATGCAACTCAAGGCATATGCTCGAACGGGAGCTGCCTAGACGCTGCAATCATGTTGCTGCAATCATGAGTGTGCTGACTTCTCCTCCAATGTCCCGCTGTCTGGCTTCCTGCATCAAGTCAAGTGCTCGGTGCAGTTGTGGGGAAATGTCGCTCCTCTGTTTTCATTTAAACAGCTCCTTATATCCGTTAGCGCAGCTAGCTAGCACCAGATGCTAACAACAACAACAATGCACGTAAGGTCTCTCTCTTGCTCGCTCGGGCCACATTACACACACCCTCCCGGTCCTCCCGATGGCCAGTCGGTGCCTGCCGGTGAGCGTAGAAGTGTGGTCTGCCCATAGGGTCTGCCACAAGCGGGCGGCAGGAGCGGGGCTGTCAGCAGATGGTATTTTAAACTCATGCGCTCTGAAACTACGGGGCGGACGAGGAATAAAAATACACATGCGTTAATCGCGTTAAAATAATTAGTGGCGTTAATCTGAGGCCATGGTTCTCAGCAGGAAACCGATGGACTGTCCACTCCAAGTAGGGAATGAGTCCTTACCCCAAGTGAAGGAGTTCAAGTATCTCGGGGTCTTGTTCTCGAGTGAGGGAACAATGGAGCGTGAGATGGGAGAATCGGAGCAGCGGGAGCGGTACTGCAGTCGCTTTACCGCACCGTTGTGACGAAAAGGGAGCTGAGCCAGAAGGCAAAGCTCTCTGTCTACCGGGCCATGTCCGTTCCTACCCTCACCTATGGTCATGAAGGATGGGTCATGACCGAAAGAACGAGATCGCGGATACAAGCGGCCGAGATGGGTTTCCTCCGCCGGGTGGCTGGTGTCTCCCTTAGGGATAAGGTGAGAAGTTCGGTCATCAGGGAGGGACTCGGAGTTGAGCCGCTCCTCCTTCGCGTCGAAAGAAGCCAGTTGAGGTGGTTTGGGCACCTAGTTAGGATGCCACCTGGGCGCCTCCCTAGGGAGGTGTTCCAGGCACGTCCAGCTGGGAAGAGACCAAGGGGTAGCCCTAGGACCAGGCGGAGGGATTATATCTCTTCGCTGGCCTGGGAGCGCCTTGGGATCCCCCAGTCAGAGCTGGTTGATGTCGCCAGGGAAAAGAAAGTTTGGGGCTCTCTGCTGGAACTGCTACCCCCGCGACCCGACCACGGATAAGCGGGAGAAGATGGATGGATGGATGGTTAATTTTTTTTTGCGTTAACGCGTTATTAACGCGTTAACTTGACAGCCCTAGTATAAAATCATTATAATGTTTTATTATGTTATAAATAATGACTTGCTTTTTGGAATTAAGGTACTTTTGAATGCTGATACCTTTTACTATAATAAGATTTTTAATGCAGGACATTTACTTGTAACTGAGTATTGTGGTATAACTCCTTTTTCAAATGATCTGAGTACTCCACCTCTGGAGACACGGATATTCAAATGTAACCCCACAATGCCCCTTGGACATGGAAGTATTGTTTGGTTTCCTTTAGGTAGTTAGCTATTAGCCAGGCATGCTAACGTGTGCAGCCTAACTTCAAACACTATTGCAAACAGGTCATTGATATATTCATACTACTGATACTATAAATGACTCTTTTCTGTTGTAATAATTGTCGACAGTCATAATATGGTTATATTTATTTATATTCATTTGATTCATATCTTTGTTTTGCTAGAACAAATCCGGCTCACTTTCTCCCAGTTGTATTCTCTTTTTGTTGTGAAGCCAGAGAGTATTTAAACAAGAGCGCTGTGAATGCTTTGTTTATCTACAATTGCAGGGGAAGTTATGACGGTGCCTTGCAATAAAAACGCTGAAAAACACTCCCGGGAAGCGTGATCCTTATCCAATATGCAACAGTTAGACCTAAATGGCATTGCTTGATGGAATAAAAACAAGCAGACGTTTTTTACAACCCGTGTGAATACCGAATGCAAATTCTTACCGCGCTGCGTCAAAAGCATCCTTATATAATTCAATGCAAAGCAGAAGAAACAGTGTGTACAGGAGACATATTTAAAAATGTATCATTTGTTTCTTCTTCTGCATGTTTCTTATCACGGTCTGCCCTCCTCCGCTCCACTCGCTTTCTGTTCCCTCAGTTCTGTTATCTATTTTTGCGACTTTCCTCGGGGCATTTCTTTGTCCACCCCCCCTCTCCGCCCATCCCTCTCTCTCTCTCTCTCTCGCGCTCTGGTTGACCTAGCACCACTTTCATTTCCGCTCGTTCATCCGTCTGTCTGCCGTCTTTTTTGTATTTATTTGGAAGCTAATCTCTTTTCCAATCTCTCTCTCATATATGCTCGGTGAGGCTCCGTGCATGAGTTAATGAAGAGCCTGCATGGGTAAACACACAGGGGCGACGGATAGACACAGACGGAGTAAATATATGCATGAGGACGGACGCGCACTGACAGATGAGCCCGACTCCCGACCGCGTGCAGTCTGGGCCGATGTCTTGTTAGTCAATTAGGAAACACATTACAGTCTTTCTCGAATGGCAGATTATTAATCAGCTGGATGATGATTAGTTACTCATACAAAAAGTTATTCAAAGGACGGCCATAAGCTCGTCTCCATCTTATTTCATTAACTCTTTCTCCCAATCCTATTACAGATCACTGTTACAGTGCCTTTGGTAGAAAAGCAGCCACCGTGGCTTTCATTCCGCAGCGTGAGAAGGAACACCATCCTAATGAGAACGTTTTCCGTGACATTGGTTGTAAGCGCCGTCTTGGCAGGCCTTTTTGAAATGGAGTATTTTCAGTGGGACACTTCCAGAGGCAGTGCACATGTGCTGTAATAAGTGGATTTGTGTTTTAACCTCCCAACATAAAAAACAACATTGGTCAAAATAAATCAGTTGGAGATTAGATTCCCAACAGACTGTGCCCATGCAGTGAACACAAACGTCTCCGAAGCATTATTTCCTGCCTCCAAGGCCATCAATTCCAGGAATATGGTCTTGCCGAGACTTGAAACTAGCTTTCGACAGCAAATCCATTAAAAGCCTTTTTATTATTGTTATTATAATTTTCTGTCACAGTTGCATTCTCATTCAAAGCACCAGCAAAGACCCTTTACAAGAAACTCTCTTTTATGATGCAATCAAGGCCACTTTGATATGTTTTTTTCTCTTTGTAACCATTCCCTGCTTTCTGCTGAATAACCGTGAAAACATAATAATAAAAGCCATGGAATGTGTATTGATATAGATATAGCCAAACGCAGAATGTTGGCAGGCGGAGGAGGCTCTTTTGTAGCTTGGCAGTTGGCCCGTCTGGCGTCAAATTAGAAAGCTGAAGAAATATTCACGAAGACTGAAATAACATAGACTTGCTGAATCTGCTGCCATTAATCACACGACTGTCGCTTTACTTTGCAGTTGTTGTCTCCATATGCTTTCGTATAGTAATTGTGTTTTATAAATAACCCTATTATTGATATATTTTGGGTTTTTTTCCCTGTATTTTTGCTATCCCTGTGCTGCTGGGATCTATAAAGGTTTATCTTGTCTTCTGTTATCTTTTCTTAAAGTAAATGCTTCGTGGTATCCCGCTGTAAACACCACATTAACATATTGTCACATTATAAGGCCTCTATGGCAAACTTGTTAGCAAACAGCTGCTCCTTTTTCACATCTAGCAGAAATAGAGCCACATTAGCATTTCTATTTGGTGATGCGTTTCTATGAGAGCCACATCTAGCTGCTAAAGTCTCCAAACAAATATGTTTTGTTAAGTCTGTAGAATACCCTTTGTGGCCAAGGATATCTCCGCAGCACCACAATACTTCATTCATAACGTTATTTAACACATTTAGCCCGTTATAATATTACAATATTGGACTATTTAGATGTTTTTGATCACATTTCGATTCATTGTGCAGCTCTAATTGTGGTGACACTGAATCAAAACAAGACTGTGGGACTTGAAGCCAAAACAAAGAGCTCAAAGACGCTAAAACAGAAGACCTGAGGGGACACTTTCCCAGTGGACGCATCACTACTAGAGACCCCTTCACATTCAAGGAGTCACGTGATCATACTGTACATAATATACCGTCATTGGTTTCAGCAGTTTAAAATGAAACCATAAGGTGTACAGTATAAATGCAACTAAATGAATTTGTACCGACCTAACAGGGTTAGTTATCAAAATGACCTAATTTAATGTTTTATACTGTATTTCAATCTGTTTGTTATTCGAGAATCGATATTATATTGTTTTCCGAACATTATTTTGTTTTATATCGAAAGCTTCTCTCATGTTTTTTTATTGAAGCTTTCAATGTCTGACCTGTTATTGTATGATGTCTTCACGTTGAAAAAAGGGGAGGGATAGATTTTCTTTGTCATTAAGGTTGCATACATGTTCTTTATGGTGCTGTTGAATGTCTCTGTTAATACAGGTGCGTGCCTCGCACAGAGTGCAGCCAGTACCGCGAAGACGTGTTTTTTGAAGGCTTAACGGCAACAAATATGAATTTAAGCTCAACATTTGATTTGAGAATGAGAACAACAAATAGTATAACACATAGTAAAACAACAACCTGCACAGCAAGCGAAAGTTGATTTAAAATGAGTATCTCAACGTTGTGAATGAAACTTCAAATTGTAGGTTCTTCTCTACAATTGCTTAATGCCATAAAATACACTGATTATTCTTTTAAAAAACGGAGCTTGTCTTAGCTTTCAGTTCTGTTCATATGCTGTTCAGTTGTCAGCGGAGGAAGGCCTTGAGCGCAGAACATTAAAAAGCAGCGCCTGTGGATTAAGAACAGAGAGAGGGAGGTGAGTAATCTTACCGTCGTCTCCTGATCCTGAGCCGGCATCTGCGGAGGAGAACAAACAGTTATTAACCAGAGGCTCACGCAGCCAGACATGAGCTGAATAAGTATGTGTGTCTGCATATGCAACTGTGTGTCTGAGCCAGAGTGAAGATCTGCTTGTGAGTGAAGAGCAAAACACTTTGTGCACTGGGTGGATGCATTTGGGGCGAGGCGAGATTTCTCCACAGACGGAGCGGAAAGTGATGCTGGGAGTCAGATTTCAAAAAGAGGAGTGCAGGGTGCCCTGGGGCTTCTAGCACCAGGCATCTTCTCTTTTGTACAGCAGCCCATTGAAGATAGCACCTCCTACTGTGGACCTTTCTGTGGTGGGACTGCGGGAAATAACTGTGTTTCCAGCAACTCCTTCTCCGCGGCTCGAGCACTGCGCTCACTGAACTGTTTAACAATATGGCTGTGAAAGGGATACTGATGAGCACTTGGAAGAACAGGCACCGTGTAACTTGAGCCGCGGCGTAAAGCGATGTGCTAAAATGCCCAGGGCCAGAGACTCAGCCTCTGAGGACTGTAGGAGGATAATAGCTCAGCTCCATATGGATACTCATGTGAGAGGGCTTTATAAGAAAAGGTGCACACACTTAGGCGCACGGAGGCCCACCAGCGAGCGCTACTGATACTTTAATGACGTGAGCTTATGGTCGATGAAATACATTTGTGATGGGATAAAAGTAAGTCTCTAGTGTGATGATTCTGTGAGGTCAGTATATCAGATGGACAGTTGTGCCATGGGAAAGTAACTAGTCGAATCTCCTGATTATACCGGTGGGGTGTGGGATGTGTACACCAGTGTGGTGCCTCTAGAAATACACAAATGTAAGGGAGATTTTGAAATACATTTTTGGGGAAAAAATATTTCCTTGATTATTTTTAGCACCATCAAAAAATAACAATATTTTTTATAAATAATTATTAGTTATGCTGATATATGGTATAACAGCAAGGCAAATAGAACACATTCTAAAATCTGAAAATGATATCACTTTACTGTTAAGACAAGCAATATTACACCTACGATATTACGCCATCTGCAATCTAAGACAATATTTAGTCTCATGTCACAATATAAATATGTTGCCCAGCCCTGAATGGCACCACTCCTTCCCTATCCGACCCGGAGGCCCTGTAGCTTACGGTTCTATCCTCAGTACACTAGATATGCCAACGGGAGCAATTTGAGGTTCAGCATTTTGAAGATCTAAGGGTTTTATTGGCATATGCACAATAGCTATAGTGTAGTTCTGCCCAAGGTGACTCCGACATGTTGACTGCATGGGGTGGGATCGTACCTCTGACCAACTTATTTGCGCACACTAATCCCCTGAGGGATCAGCCTCCAATGGAACTTGCTATATCAAAACATATGTCAACATTCAAAGACTACTCCCACCTACTTAAAATACAGCTAAGAAAATATGCCAATGAATAAGTTGTCACATATTTCAAAAGTATTCAAGAAGCTTCTTTAGAAACGACTACAGATAGGCCTACTGTACATCACACACAGGCAAAATACATCTTTTATAATTTTATTTCCCAATGTGTTTTCTAGTAATAGAGATTTGTTGTCATGTCATTCTATGCACTTGGAGTAAGGATGAGATTGTTACATAGTTAGTATTCAAATTATATATAGAATGTTTCTCAATGTATGCCAGGAAAAGTTGTTGAGTTAACGTCCTGAACAGAGGGTATATAGTTCCTTCCTGAAAGCTGTATTCATTCAGCATCCCTCTCAAAAGTTCCAGGTGTGTTAAAGTTCAGTCAGACTAAACTCTGCATGTGTTGAATGAGGCAAAAAACTATTTAAGGCGAGTAGCTAGATGCAACTCTACACTTCTTCCTATTTTTGTGGAACATAATGAAAATAAGAGTAGGGGATTGATCTTCCATAAAAGAAAACACACTGTTTTTGTTATAGTGCCCCTTGGGGCCACTCAAGGTTCCACAGGAGTGAAGGTTACTTCATGCAGAACACAGTGAACAAAAGTGCCAACCCACCATTAAAAAGGTACCCCGTGGACTTTTTATGCTCGGGAGTTTTACGAGTAGGCCCCTGTTCTGTTTGTATAACGCTAGAGAACACATCTCTGCCACCGGATTAACATCATTTTACTGATTGACTATTGGCGACGTCAATGAATGGATAAACATGAAAAAGGATTTAAAAAGACTTGGGCAAAAGGTAACCTGTGGATGTATGGTTCGTTTTATGAGTAAGTCTCTGTTTGCTTTGTATTATGCAAGAGAAAACATTGGCACATCTGCAAATGCATATTCCTGCCACCGGTTTACATCATTTTAATGATTAAGAATTGGCGACATAAATGATTGGATACCCGTACAGTAGCAAAGCTCCGATAAAGGCGAAGAAGAAGACAGCCAGCCAAACAATGTACAATTTAGAAGATGGTTGTTGGACTGACAAGGATACACAAAAAAATGAGCGAACAGAAGTAAAATATAAACTTAACCCATTTTTTGTACATCCGTTTCAAGTAAACGCAGCAGTTCACCTTGACTGTAGGAATACAAATGTCCCTGTGCACCTTCTGCAGAAACTGCCCTCCACTTTCTTACTTCCTTTTAAATCTGCAGAATTTCCCTGACCTTGGTACTGTACACGTGGGACACTAAATGTGCAGTGTTTCATGAAAAGGCTTAGCTGGAAGGATCAGGCTGAAGTCAGAGGGGGTTCACGAGAGATCAATATAAACCTTTAGTATCTGCAAAAGGGCACAGGTTTTGGGAAAGAAAGACTGGCATGAGAACATAGAAGGAAATGGCAAAGGAGATAGGCACAAGCATGCTTTTCTGCCCGCTTGTCTGCCAAATGGAGGGTCACAAAGAGGAGATACCACACAATTGTACTGTGAAGAGCGAGGAAGAGAGCAGAGGAGGATTGCCAAGAGAAAAAATAGTTCCCTCGGTAGACAGAATGATGGAGGGTGATTTTCTTCAGATTCGGAGCGATTGATTAGAAGCGCCTAGAAGGAGGGGAACAGCTATTAACCTTACTGTGCTGCTAACATCAAAAGATATTGCAGACACACCCCTACTGTAAAAGCTTACATGAAAACACTTTCCGCCTACTGTAAACAAGGCTTGAAATAATGAAGATGTGGCTGCAGAGACTACTTGTGAGTCCTTGGAAGAAAATTATGCTCACTGTGAACCCTGGTTAATGGTGTGTTTTATGATGAACAAGTAGCACCACATCTATCTTTGTATAAGAACTTCAAATCCCTAAAATAGGTAAATGCATACGTGGAGTACTCGTATACTGGCAAACACAAACCTTGTGCTTTTCTGACAGCAACGAGAGGCAGTTATTGTAATGTTGGGCCGGGCTATGTACATATCCCAATCTTTGTTCTTTTACTGGTCTGCAGAGAAGCAGCACTTTTTTGAACATTTGGATTTTCGTTCTGTCAAACCTACGGTGGCCCACTGGTGGAAACCAACTTAAAGGCACATGTGTAGCATCAAGAAAATATTCACCAACTTGACGAAACATTTACTAAAAGTGCTGTATAGACGGAATGCTGCAAATAAAAAAATGCTGCAAGAAGCTTAAAACACAAAGGAAACCTTTATGCAACGCTTTTAGTAAAACATGCGCATGTTTTTACAAGTTGGTAAATGTCTACTAATTGTTGTGCATATGTTGTCAAGTTGATGAAGATTTCTCTTCATTTGGGAGTGTTTTAGCCTCGTTTCTTGAAGCTGCAGCACGTTTCTCGTAATGGAAATGTTTTGGGCAGTTGAAGCGCGTTTGCACCTGCAGGCCACCATACGATCAGAACTCGATAGAAACATTTCAAGCTCAGAAGACAGCATTGGTTTGGAATCTGTTGCCCCCAGGGATCCTGGAAGAATCCAATTATTTTACTTCCAACATCACAATCTCGTAAGTACTGGACCATCCAAAACTCACTGTATGACACTATAATTGCAAAACAACATTATATTTATATGTTTCTTATTATTTTAGAATCTGTGTTTGTTGCCTGTGGATGTTTGCAGTTTTGCTTTGTTTCTCCTGTTTTAAGTCTGTCCTTTAACAATAATAATTGCTTTCTAACTTGTAATTTGCCGGAACTGCTGACGATTCCTCCCTGATTGCCATTGGACAATACCTTTCAGGTTCAAAGCCTCAACCAGCCCAGTATCTCAAGGATTTATGAGTACTCTTGAATGAATAAGCATGTTGTGTTTTACGTCCAATGCGAGCATTACATTTATGTAGCAAGGGAGAATGTATTAGTGTGGAGGTCTAGGTGATAATTGGCATCAGAGACCTGCAATTACATTACCATGTAAGATATTGCATAAAGCACACATTGGTATTTGGATGTAAAGCAGGGTTTTTCAAAATCATCAAACACTGACATTTCACTCTGTTGACATGCTTGTCCGAATGCAAATTATCATTCAGGAAGACCTTAAATCTCCTGTGGTACGTTTCTCATCTAGACCTCTGACCTCGCTGGACAAGAGCAAGCAAAAGGAAAATCTCCCTACAGATCAATAAGGTAATGCATTATCATTACTTAAAGTACTTACAATCCAGATTTGCAACCAATTAGCACTGACTAGACAGATTTGTTTGTACACAGAGACTTAATGGTGTATTGATGTTCTCCTGTACTGTATGTGGCTTATACTGACACTGATTCTCATTTGGCTCCTGGTCTACTTCTTAAATCATCACAGACATATGGCTCCTGTCATCTGTTGGTGCTCTGGGATTGCAGCGCGACAAAATAGTGATTAAACATGTCATCAACATTTTAACAATGCGTCAATTAAACATTCTCCGACTCCTCGTTTAATGACTTCAAGGAAGTTATACCTCAGTTCACATTTGTGAACTGAGCTAGAAAGTGCTATGTAAGCGCTTGCCTTAGCTAAACTCTCTCCTGGTAGTTTGTTTCACTTCGATAAGCTAATGCTTCACATTAGCTTCACTCTGCTGGGCTCGCACTTGTTGTGATAGAAATGTAGAACCATCCTGTGTTAATCAGCGTTCATTGGCTTTGTACCACTAAAAGCACTTCCTGTTATCAGCATTGAATCAGAATTTCCTTATCTGTTGGTGACACGAAGGGATACAATACTAGAATGTATTGGAACAAAGGAAGCAGAATTTGCTGTAAAAAAAGGTGCGCTGATGGGTCAATAATGGGCAAACCACATTTTTTTTCAAGAAGCCGTTATAATATGCTTTTCCTTGGGGACAAACAAGCAGAAGGCCATGGTATCATGTTTGTCTGTGCCTCAGTGTTGTCACTTAGCATGAAACTGGCACCTCAGCAGGCTTCCTGTTTACTGTTTGGAATGACAGCAGACTCTAACGTCTGGCCTCTTGGCCTCAGCAGCATCCAGGAGGGTTAATGAGAGCGGATGAAACTGTGCTGTCAGGTGGCTGTCTGGTTGGGCAAACACAGAGGAGGATCCTGCGGGGTCTGTCATGTACAGTACAGTACAGAAGCAGAGGCCTGGTAATGTGAGGAGATGAGTCACAAGGTTTTTCAAAGGTTAATTCAAAAATGGAATGTGAATTCTTAGCACTAGGGATGGGTATCGTTAGGATTTTATCGATACCGATACTGCTTATCGATACCGGTATTTTTCCATACTCTTATCGATACTTTTCAATAATTTGGTGCTCAAAATTATAGACACGATTACAAGATGTGAAGATTAAACAACAGTAATTGTATTGTAATTTATTTGTATTTATTATTTAAAGGGGACCTATCATGCAAAATGCACCTTTGTACGTCTTTTATACATGAATATGTGTCCCCGGTGTTCCAGGGAACTCACCAAGTGTCAGAAAACACAACCCTCTCTATTTTCCTCCTTCGCCAAATCTCTAAAAAAGGGGCTGCAACGGATCTGAAAAAAACGGATCCACATTCCAATACTTTTCCACGTCACAAAGAAGTGCTCCGCTTATTGGTTAACTCTCCACCTATCAGGGGAATGAGCCACGGCCACGTGCATTGCCAAACCTCTCATTCGCATCGGCAGGCTAAATAATCAACACCCCAGTCACATCTGTGTTTTTGCCTGCTCTTGCCAGGATGTCTAAGCCAGTTAAACGTTGTGCTGTTGTTGGCTGCAAGACTCGGGACAGGGGACTGCATGCAATGCCATCAGTGGAAAAAGAAATGAATCTGTGGCTAGACTTCATTTACAAGGGACATGTGCCAGAAGACCACGGAAGATTTCTGTTTGTGTGTTCCAAACATTTTACCACGGACATGTTTATTAACTTCTCTCAAGTCCAACACGGATATGCCTCCAAACTAATGCTAAACCCGGGATCAATACCAACCATCCGGGACCAGGCCAGTGAGGACACATCCAATTTTGAAGCTGTACGTTTTTATTTAGCGGTGTTTTTCCTGATAAAGCTATCTCTAGCTTGTAGCATGTAGCATGTAGCTTCGCCGCATCAATGTCGCCTCAAACCCAAATAGTAATCATTTTATTTTATTTTGTACGCTCCGCAGTCTTTGCTTTGTCATTTGAATTATCAGGCATTTGCTAACATGTTCAGACATACTGCCGTAATGGCGATCTGTGTGAAGGCTGTAAAGCCACGCCCTAGGCGATAACACAAGTATTTATTCTCCTATTTATTAGTATTTTGTATCCTCTACAATCATATTGAGTAAGTTATAATAACAAACGTAATCTTCTGTAGGCAAGTGCCGTTTTTTCCAGCGTTATATGTAAACGCTTTTGTGATTGTAGTCTGTAAGAACGATCAGATATCATCGATCTGTAAGCTAAGCTAAGCTACGCTAATGAGACATGCCGTGTTTTGCAGCGTTATATGTAAAAGCTTTTGTGTGTTTACTTGTTTGCGCACATGAATATAAATGGGGGTGTGTTAGGATACAACACTGTGTATGTATGCGAGGGGACACACACACCACGAGTAAAACTGAGCTAAAGCCCCGTCGGTCTGTTGTTGTTGACAAGGCCTTACCTCTAGCAACAGGCTAATTAGTGGCTAGCACTCATTACAGTCAGTCTACTGAGCTCAGCCCCTCTCCAACACATCACCTGCATTGAGTCAGAAACACAGCATGCACGTTACGGTTCAAAACTAACTCAGATTGGAAAAGGCTAAGCAAAGAGCTTTGCTAAATAGAGAGCTTTGCTAAGAAGTTTCAGTTTTTTACATGCATATACTAATCTAAACCACATTTTTTGTTGTGCTTTTTTTACCATTGCACAGCCCTACGTGGCCAACTTGATGGACCTCATCTTCGACCAAGTCTTTGTGGACCCTGCACCATTATGAGCGACCTGACAGGGAGGAGGTCATCGCCGGGTATGCTACACGGTTCAATTTGGCTGCTGTCTGAACCCAACATCGACATTTCACGGATCAGGAAACTCCCTGCGTATCCTGAGGACAACGCAGGCCAGAATCACCACTCTGATCCTGCGTCCAAGGAAGCCCCAGCACCAGCTCACAAAGCTTCTGTAAAAATATTTAGTGTCATTTATACAAAATACAAGTAGGCTACATTTAGTTTTTTTGTATGGGTTTTTTTAACCGTTGATTTTAACAATAAAGTTCCAAGTTGATATCAAAATGTGTCGTGATTATTCATGTTTGGATGGGTAAAGAATATTCTGATTTCAAAAGCATAAGGTTGTGTGTGTGGACCTTTTTGTCGTACACATGGGTGTGTTATGCCATTGCTGTGTAGTATATAATAGTACAATGACGTCGTGGCGCAATTTGCACAAAGAAGTCAATAACTGAGCTTTTAAAAACACATGAAACTACACACATTGCTGACAACTGAGGTGTTGTTGGAGTTATACTTTTTATCATCCTAAGTTATTCAACTTTCCAACGGTTGTTGCAGGATGTTGGAAGAAAAGGACTGTAAACTATTAAACGCAATGAGGCCATTGTATATATGCTGAAAATATGAATGTCTCCCTTTATAAATATATATATCGCTGTTTTTGCGTTACAAACTGTACACATTGCATTCTTGCTAATTAGCCAAAATATGAACGGAATAAGGAGCAAGCATCGTAACAGAGTAAAATAAATAGGGACAACAGCTTGTCAGCTAACCATTCAGAAACGTCCTGCTGCAACCGAGATTTTTGCACCTCCACCAAAACCTCCGCTGCTTCAGGGTCAGTTTCTGGATCAAATTGATAGTATGCTTGAACACATGAATTGCTCTGAGATGACATGTTTATTCGACACTCGTAATCACAGCAAGAATGGTAACGTGACTCTCGCCGGCTCATGCCTGCTCTTCTGCAGGGGGGCGTGGTCAGCTGCTGCTCAGAATTTTCAAAGACGGGCTTGGAATAAAGCGAAAATGAGCGAAACGAGGCATGTCTAAAAAATGATCTGTTTGGTATTTTGAAAAATAAAATGTATAAATATACCTTATATAGGTATGGTCATACACTATCATTTAAATATAGCATGATAGGTCTCCTTTAATGTAACGTTTTCAATGTCATACCAAGCAGGTATGAGTGTGTTTGACAGTGTGTCTCTGGAAGAGGGGCGGTAATTAGGGGCAGTTCATAAATCCATGTAAACATGACCATTATTCAGTTACAACGAGACGCTGCGTGCGCACCTCCTAAACCGGAAGCTCCGGTCGGCTAACCATTATAATCCGTTTATTGCGTTTATTATTTAGAATTGTAATGATGGATTATCAGTAATCATTTTAAAGTTACACAGAGACATTGGATTAACTGTTTTTATGCCCGTAAACACAAAGGTAAAACCAAATTATCATCATGGCTACGTAAAGTGAAGTTGTTTTCTTGCTCTTTCCTGGCTGCTAGTTTGGTGAGGTTTGGTCGTACAGTGATGATACCTATACCAATGGAATCTGTGGAATCTCAGCTTTCATGTGATATGTTGTTTGTTCAGATACAATGACGTAGAAAAGATCGCTTTAGCCAGTTATGTGCTAAAGTAGCCGTTAGCCGCGTTAGCCCGTTTTGCTAAGTGTTGATTTAGACTCTTGGTGTTGGACTTCTGTTCTGTGTAGGTAAAATGGTTAATATTGTCTGTTAGCTGAGTTTCTTCCCGTTAAGTGGGTATGCATCATTAATAGGTTGTTAAATGTTAAGAAGCTTTGAGACGCTGTTTCTAGCAAGATGTTGCGTCTGCCCCTATGGTCTGCCCCCGGGAGTCTCACAATAATAAGAGCACCGTTAGGAGAGATGACGAGCTGCATTCACAGTGGCCAATCAGAGTGGTAATCAAACTGGATACGTCACACAGGATGAGGGTTCCCAACCAACCAGAATTGTTTAAACTAAGGAAGTAGCGTAATTCATATACCAATAGCAGCACCGTTTGTCCAGGGCTTAACGGTATACCAATACCGTCCAATCAGGTACCGGTACTGACTTAGTACCGGTTCTCGATACCCATCCCTACTTAGAACTATTCTTTGAGTTGATTTACAGTGAAATCTCTTGAACCTATTTTTATACCAGCTCACTACCCATTGCTGACAATAGTGGCTGTACAATTACGGTGTTCACCAGCATTGCCAGATGTGAGATAATTATCGTATTTGTACAATAATGATGTCCTATGCACGATCAATGACGCCAATAAGTGGCATAATGAAAGATTGATAATTTGATCTTTTATTTTATTTTATTTCTGGATAGCAAAACATGGATCCTATGTCAGGGTTGAATAATGTTTTCTCACAACCACTATCCAGGCAGTCATGTATGCTTTTTAACGTTAGGCTATATGCTATAATAAAAAAGTAATAAATAATATATGTGACTCTGGTTTTTTGGCAAATGTGCATGCGTGTCAAAAAGAGATTTCCTGCCGGTGCCTTCGCCCTCGGGCCCGGCCCCCTGACTCTTCCTGCCGTTGCCTTCGCCCTCGGGCCCGGCCCCCTGACTCTTCCTCCTGCCGCTGCCTTCGGCCCTCCATGGTCCCCACCTTGGACTCTGTCTTGACCCCGGGCCATCCGCCCGAGACCCCTTCCTGGTCCTCTGCCTTGCCCCCGGGCCGTCCGCCGAATCCCCCTTTTTGGACTCTACCTTGACCCCCGGGCCGTCCGCCCGAGACCCCTTCCTGGTCCTCCGCTGTGTTCCTGGGCTGTCAGCCCAAGACAGTCCTCACACTCAGGTCCTCCACCCACCCTGCTTGAGGTTTTGTACTTTTGTGGTTTTTTTTTTTAGGGACGTCTGTAATCCGTCCCTTGAGGGGGGGGTTCTGTCACGATTCTCATGTTATGTCACGTTTGTAGTTTTGTCTGTGTTGGTGTTTTTCTTGTCTTTGGGTTTCCTGTCTTATTGTGTTAAGTGTTCACCCCCGTTTCCTGCCTGTCTGCTTTCTGTCTGTTTCCCTCCCTGATTACCCGATTGTGTTCACCTGTTGTCCTTGTGTTTCTCCTCCCCTGCCCGGCTGTTTCTCGTCTCGTGATTACCCCTCCCTGTATTTAGTCTTGTCTCTTTCTGTGTTCAGTGTTGCGTCGTTGTTTTGTTGGTGACTGAGTTCACCGGTGAGTGTTCCTGGTTGTCATTCATTTTTCAGTATCCTTGAAATAAAGGTTTTCTCAAAGTTATCTGCATTTGGGTCCTGCTTCCTTCACTCGCCCGTGACAATTGCTGAGTTCTCCAGTGATACCTGTCCACTTCCTAGAGCTGTTTGCACCTGTTTGGACCTTTTTAGTGGCCACTACAAACAGAACATAACAATGGTCACATTATGAAAGTTACTACTGATGACAGAAGGAAAGGAATAAGTAAGTGGAGAAAAATAATGAATGCAGAAGCTACAAGGACTCCCTGAATGGTTTGATGGGTTGTTGAATCATACAGTCTGTCCTTCACAGTCACCAGAGCGAAGTCAATGTGTTCAGTTTAATTAGCAGTGACATTCCAAAGTGGCAGTTTGATTGACATGCGTCAGAACATGTACTATATCATTTACTGTTCATATTATTACCGGTCACTTAAGTGCAAAACCTGTTTGAGAGGACAATCTGTATATGATACTGCATCAAATTAGGTTTTGTATTGTTGTACACAGACTCTGGAGCAGTGTGCAGCTACTATTCAGCACCCCAGGAGCATTGTGGGAGATCGGTGCCTTGCTCAAGGGCACATCCTCAAAGGAAATGGCACCTCTGACATGTATTTACGGGCTGAGATACTGCTGCAAAGTGTGTATGTTGGCACTTGGAAGCAGCCACAGTCTTTGCGAAATATGATTTCTAACCAGGAGACCAATTTGTTGTCATTTTGAACTTGTCACATGGAGGCTCGGCCAGAAACCATTGGCTTACCCTTTTAACACACTGTGAAGTCCTAAGCATGACACCATTATTCTCTATTACCCTCAAGGATCCAAATCATTACATCTGATACACAGGCCCGGTTCCAGAACAACATGACTCAGGGTGCATCTGAGATTAGAGAGGGTGCAGTGTTAAAGTGCTATTTTTATAAGTGGGGAGTGGACCTAACACCCTCTAGGGGGGTCCTCACCTCCTCTAGGGGGGTCCGAGGCCATGCTCCCCCGGGAAGATTTTTTTTTTTAATATTGAAGTTAAAAGCATCAATCTGGTGCACTTTGAGAGCAAAATGAAGAGATGTATGGATACATCTCAACACCCATATGAAACCGAACTGTAAACAGATTTACTTTTAGTTTTCTCCAGTTGTGCTGCATTTACAAGAGTGGAAACCTCTGTACCAGTCTCACTTCTTGCACGCCTCTCCTTCCAAAAAGCCACTGACTTCATGTGCTCTTTGCTTGATTCATGCCTTCCCAGTCCCTAATCACGTACAAGAGCATGGCGCCAGTTGTTGTAGCCAGTTGTGGTGAAGGCATCTGATGTACTTGAACCGAAATGTCTACATGCATAGCAGAGGATGGCATCTTTTTTACATGAATATTCCAGCCAATCTCTGTTTTGAAACCATGAGCTGCAAAATGAGCGCCTTACCCCACTGTACAGGCGAGTTGGGTACTTTCTTAAATATATCTGGGCAGGTTCTGTTTCGCCGAGGTCCTCTGGCACTTGCGGGCCGCCGATGGGTCGCGGTGTTTGGGGCAACGAAGACGGCTGCGGCTGCTCCACCTCCGTGGGCGAGTCGGGAAAAGCTGGCGAGTCGGGCGGGAGGACGTTATTGTCCACGACAGTGGCCGCGGGTAACGTAATGTCCCCATGATCTGAACTGTTATTATCTGCAGTAGATGCAGTGTTACTGCTGGCGATAAGGGCTGGTTGTTTTAACCATTTTCTGAGTTCCATCATTGACTGCTGTGTAAGCACCTTGCAGATGACGAACGCGCAGCGGCACAGGTCACGCGCACCTGACATAACATTACTTACCGTTTTTAAATTGACCAAATAAATGCAGCAGACAATGTTATTTAACCACAATTACAATTTATTTTATTTCAACTATATTATTCTTATTATTATTGTTATTATATATGTAATTTTTTTCACTTTAATTGAATTAATTTTTTTCACTTTTAATTTGTCAAATGAGGGTGCATAACGACTCAACTGAGGGTGCAATGCACCCCCGTAGAACCGGGCCTGCTGATACAGTAAGTCTTGTTGACCTTTGGTTTTTTACCGAACACGAGCAGCGCTCTCCTGGGTACAAGACATGCATTTATTTGGCCCACCCCTCTATCCCAAATACCTAC
Source organism: Pseudochaenichthys georgianus (assembly GCF_902827115.2). NCBI lineage: Eukaryota > Metazoa > Chordata > Actinopteri > Perciformes > Channichthyidae > Pseudochaenichthys > Pseudochaenichthys georgianus. Next base: position 9,648,648 of record NC_047523.1, read on the forward strand.
CTACTTGGACTTTGTTGCTCTTTTTTACTACATCAACACATTAGTACGTTTCCCAGCTGCTGAATGAAGAAAGGATGTATTGAGGAGTTGCTCTGAGCCTCTTGTGGATGTTTTTACATTGGAGGTAGTTGAGAGCGTGATTTGTCATTATTCGACGCAGGAGTCCGTGACATAATGTTGGTAATTGACCAACTGGCAATGAGTGGATTAAAATTGGACTAAAATTCCAAATGAAGACCAGGTGTATGCCCTCTTTCCTCTATGAAGTTTGACCATAAAAATACCAAAGTTGTTGTTTTATTCCAAAGGCAACACACTGTTTTTCTATCAGTTAAAATAGTCTTTCATTATGTTTATTTATTGTTTCTGGGCCAATGCTGCGTTAATTACATCAATTTATCTAAAGACATCTTTTTCAGTCTTTCATCATTTGTTTTTCTCAAGGTTACATATAATGAAGTTGAACACAACTATTTATTTTCACTGTGTCACAATTATTAATGACTTCAAGTCACAAAATTAAACAAATGTTTTATTCAATATTCAAACCAAAGTGCTATTCTGTTAAATTAGTAAATGACTATCCTCTGAAACAAACATTGTTAACTGTGGCCTTGTTCTAGCTTATTACCAGAATAAAGTGTACGTCTGAGTGTCACATTTGACCCTGAATAAAGAATCTACTGTAGAACCACTGTTACGGTCTAATTGTGTGAAGACTTCACCACAAACACATCGTTGTTTGAACCCGGCATTCATTTCTCAAAAGCACTGCTTGTTGCTGAGAGAAAGGCATCTCTATGCTTTGAAAAGAAACACAAATCCATAACACACACACACACACACACACACCACACACACACACACACACACACACACACACACACACACACACACACACACACACACACACACACACACACACACACACACACACACACACACACACACACACACACACACACACGTCTTGACAATGACCTCACACACATACCGGCCACAAAAGGCTGGACTTTTAATGTGAATGTACACTTTTGAAAGGACTTCTGCCTGCTGCCTGTAACCGAGGGTAACTGACTCAGTGACTGCATGCTCAAATCAAGCCAGTGGTACTACCTTACCCTCAGCAGTGATTCACATATTCCTCAGAAACAGTCAACATCGCCCTGCCAGTGGATTCACTCATTCACAACTAATCGAATTACTCTGAACATGACTCAGTAATGGGTAGATTCAGAAAGAATTCCTTTGTGGGTGCGAGGGAATGCTTTTTCCGAACTACATCCATTTCATTTTTCCTCATTGGAATTAACACATTACATAGGACAAACCTAATTACACATGTTTTAATGGGATACAAACCGCCTGCTTTTGTTTGAAAAGGACTGCTTGTAAATAGAAACGTGTATTATATGTCATTAGATTAGAAGAGTTCACTCACAGTTTTTGTGAAGTCAAGTCATCAGGATGACAATGCATTAATTTGATGAGGATTTTAATTCATTGATTTATTTCATATAACTTTTTTATGATTAACATTAACTTGATGGCACTGCGTACTCCGATCAGCACTCCTGGTCTCCGTAACACGGCTAATGAAGTGCTTGACCTTTTGCGACTGAAGACGCCCACTCAGCTGCTTAAAGTCCAGCAAACTATGTCAGCAAACAGTCATTCCAATTACATTGGAGAATTACACAGAGTGCTTTTTTCTTTGCAGCCAAAAGAAAGATGAAAGCAATTGGAAAGGTATAAAAAAGGAAACTTTGCTCTTAGTTACTAAAATATCAACAACAAAAAGGCTCATTGATGTGAAGCAGAGAGGGATTGCCTCAGTGGAGTATTGTTTTGTTCCAGGAAAAGTTTTATCCTGCTTGTAAAACAAATATTCTAGATGATTACATCAAAGTGTTTACAGATGTAATTAAAGACTTCACAGACTCAGTCACGTTGAAAGCCAATTCTACCACAAACAGAAAGCGTCACAGATTAGAAATGTCAGTGCTTTCACCATAAACTGTATTCACTGGAACCTTAGCATCAACATACACGTCGAATGATCCAATGAAAAGCTCTTTGTACCTCAGTTAGCATCAGGAATACAAAAAGGGTCCCCAGTGATCACTCGTGATAAGATTTCACTCTCTCTATCTCTATATGCAAATAAAGATGTACAATATTTCAATTTCCAAGACCAAATCTGTTGCTGTTTTGAAACATTCGTTATAAATAGAGCTTGGCAATATATCTGTGTTGTATTGATTTAGTGATATGAGACACGGTATGGTCTAACACTTTAATATTGGAAGTGTTGTGTTGTTCTGGTTTCCAGGGCTGCATTACAGTAAAGTGATGACCCTTTCTGAACTCACCATGTTGTAAATGTTCTGTATTTGCATTTACTATAAACAATACCATCGGTATTGTTTATAGTACTTTGTGAAAGCATTAACAGAGAACCCTACAATATTGTCACAATATTGATATTGAGGTATGGTGTACCGGTGCATACCTAACCGGCACACCAAACGACGACAAAACAATTAGTCCTTTTCAAATATCTGCCAATACAGATTAAATCCAATTAACAAACTAATACAATGTTTACAGACCCTCAACCTTTTTACATGATTGAGAATTTCTTGGGATAGCTCTACTTTTTGTCCCCTTAAATTGGACTCACTGCAGACTCAACGCTAGACAGGACATGCTAATTAGTTAAATAATCATTTCAATATTTCTGCCGCACACAACATAAACATCTTACACATACTGTCAAATCTGTTACTAAAGCTTTGATACTTTCTTACAACTACACAACAAAAGATGTCTGGTCAAATGCATCTTAGACCACCTTGGCGAGAGGTACTCGTGATTGTGTTTGGTTAAAACTACGCTTGTATTTCCCGCTGCCCACCTCTGATCTGATTGCCCATGATGCATTCTAAATAATTGGTTTAACAGGGTCTCATGAAGAACACAAAAGCAAAATACATGTCCACATATCCCAGAAAAAGAATGTAGTGGCCATCAAGACGATGTGTGATTCAGCCATTCCATTTTCCGCTTTGCTGAACATGCCTCTTGGCAACAGTGTTACAGTAACTAACTATGACAATTCGCCAAGTATTTCTGTTGTATATTTTGACACATATTTACACATTGCAAAAGGAAAGGTCATCGCCGTCAAGCTTTCTTCTACTTTGTGTTTAACACCGCAGGTTGAAATAAAGTGTATAATGAACAGCAATGCAGGTGTCTGCTGGGGACATTGTGTGGCTCTGATGAAATCTTCCCGCTCAATGAGAATGGATGCCACTGTCATTGTAGCGGTGCTCGTTACAATAAACTAGAGAACATCACATTCTGTCCGTCACCTCTAGCACATTTTTCATCATTTGGTTTGAGTCCTTTAAAGTAATGCATCACTCTATAATTACTACTGAACCCCATCAACTGGAAGCATGTGCGTGTATTGATCATTATAATAATTAAGCCTGAAAAAAGCAGGTCATGCAATGTTCAGATAATATTTCAAGCACGCTCACTTTACACCATCCGCATGTATATGTTGTGTTCACTGCAGGGGCATGTTAGTGTCAGTGCTCCTCCAGTGTGTGTGTGTGTGTGTGTGTGTCTTTATAAATCTGTGTAGGCGCCATAATGTAAATGTACATACCAGCAGGACAGGCGCCCTCTGACATAATGAGTACTTCAGACTGCTGCTTGCAGGCATCCCTGCGCAGGAAACACTCGTTCTGGTAGTTCTGATTGTTGGAGCCGCACACTGGGGCATAGTCATTGTTGCACTGTGGAGAGGAGAGAAAACAGGAGAGAAGGTGAAGGATAACAAGTCGAGGACGACACATGAAGGCATTCTGAAAAAACAATTCTGTAATAAAGGGTTCAATATTTAATTTCACGATAGATGCCATTGTTTGAAGTGCTTGAACACATGCTCTTTGCGAGGCCATGATAAGAGGTCAACTTCATTTTATTGCTGCCACTAATAAATGTTAAACTGGTCTTATCATTGTGTTCACATTATGCTAGCCAACTTTTTTCACCCTATAGAAAAACCAAACAAATCTACAAATACGATCTAAGAAATAAAAATCTAAATACACAGCTTACAATTGAAAAGGCAAATCAAGATGTAGTTGAAAATAGACATTATTTTACCTTTTTTTGTATAAAAGTGGATTTTGTTTCGCACAATATTTTGGTTTAAACTCTAAACAACATAAAATACAGCCTTTAACCTTCATACGATATACATATATCACAACACAGAGTTCCTGTACAAAGTTAAACAAGCAACAATTCTACATAATAAAGAAACAAATGAAATCAAACACGCTCTATTTGTATAACAACTGGTAATGTCATACGAAGTAGAGTACATTGTTTAAAGGAAGGGCAAGGCACCGTTCAACACAAGGCAATTCAAAGTGCTAAACAAATAATGAAAAACATTAAGAGCATTAAGATATCACATTGTAAAATTATAACTATAAACATATAAAACTGGTCATTAAAAAGCGAAGAGAGCTTTTACGATGCTAACATCCAGGTCGGTATAACAAACTAAGTCACATGGTGCATATGGAAATAAAGTCAATGAATCGTCAAACCACACCCTGGCTATCGAGATGAAGCAGACTGTCTATTTGAATCTTAAATGATTGACAAGTAATACCTGTGTAGGATTGTTACTTTGTTGTTGCCTATTTAGCCTGTTTTCTTACCACATTTTGCATTCACATTCTTTTTAATGCAGCATTAAAACCCTTAGAAATCTGCTTCTAGTGTGGATCATCTGGAGCAGCAGCAGGTAAAGTGACTTGCTCAAGGGCACTGAGTTAGTAATGGTTGCTATGCTACAAGAGACCCTTATCATTCATTCCCCACATGGTTTGTTGGCTTCAAAGCAACTCTAGATTTCTCACACGACTGATGTCACTAGAGCGCCGGATCTCACAGCCGTTTTCCTTTCTTCGGGCCGTGGAGGAGAGATATTCATTTGATTTCATATTGATTCCCCCGTGCTACATGGCAGGAATAACAAACGTGATTATTCAATTGAGAGATATTCCCCTCTATTCCCTGGGAAGAAGGAAAGGCTATCAGACGGTCCAGAGAAATTGACGCTCGGCAGTCACAGCCCATATCCTGATTTCATTTAAAAGTGCTGAAAAATGAGCAAAATGTGAAAATGTGTTGCTGCTGGTTGTGACATCACAAGGACAAAGGGGCTCTTTGGGTGTCCCACCAGGACTGAGGCTAAGGAGCTCAGGGCTCTTTGTCTCCACTGTTGTTCCCCTTTAAATCTCTAATGGATTGAACTGGAATCTGTCCTCATCAGTGTGTGACCTCGCAGAACACTACATGGCTCACACAAAAGCACATGACTACAGAGAAGCATTACATGTGTACAGACACATGACACTCCCATGTATAACATGCTAGATACAGGCTGATTGTCCATCCACTAAGCCAGCATGAAAATACACTACATTTTTCCATTCTGCCCTTGACTCACAGTAAGCCGTTTGAAGACATTCGCCAAAGTAAATGGATTTTAAAATGTAGAGTAGGGGTGGGCGATATGACGATATATATCGTCGTGACGATATTAGGTCTCCACGATATGCTTTTTCAGAGATATCGTCCTATCGTGATTAAAAAAAAAAAAAATAGCGGGAGGGGGAGAGGCTCTCCGTGCGCGGCGCAGGGGGCTATGACAGCGGACGGAGAGCCTCTTCCCCTCCCGCTCCCCCAGCCTCACCTACTGAGTTTAATTTCACCATATATCAAGCCCAATCGATTTCACAATGTCAGCGCACCTCTGTTTTCGTTCAGTCCGAGTTGTTTGACACGCTCCCAAAGTCCCCGCCCCCTTTCTTTGCAGCGAGGGAAAATACACTGTTGGCAGTCTGCACACACAGCAATAATGGACGGAGAGTCAGATTCTGATGTAGAAGAATTAGATTTAGTCCCCAAAAAGAACTCTATGTCTGTGGTATGGAAATATTTTGGATATAACACAACAGACACGGAGCAAACAAATGTAATTTGCAAAATGTGCAAAAAAGGAAATTTCAAAGCGACAGATGGCAACACGTCAGGCTTACGAGACCACCTCAAACGCAAGCACCAGAAAGAGCATGCAGAGACTGAGTGCAAGGTCCCCCGCGTGTGAATGCACAATCTATCGCAGCGACTGCACCAAAACAAACTACCATAGGGCAGGCATTTCATAAAGGGGCTCCTTATGAAAAGACTAGCAAACGGTGGAAAGACATAACTGACGCGTTGGCGTTTTATGTTTTTCCCTTCAGTTATGCTAAAGTCTTTTATTACACTTCAAGTCTACTCTAAAGTTTACATTTTAATTGTTTGGCACTGACTTTTCCTCATTGATGTTTTACTTAGTAATGTTTTACCCTCCTTTTCATGTTTATTGATGTTCACTGCTCACTTGTTCATTCAGGGATTCATTTCTGAAATACAATTAGCTTGAAATGCTATTTTGGTCTGTTACTCCTTTTTGTTTTAGTTTCTGTTACCTTGTAGGTGCTTGTTCTGTTAAGTAACTTGAAAAATAACCATAATAACCGACATGAAAAAATATCGTGATATATATCGTCTGTCGTGATACTGCTTGAAAATATCGTGATAACATATTTTCAATATCGCCCAACCCTAATGTAGAGTATGTTGCCTACTAATGCCTAGAGTTTTAGTTTGGACAGAAAGAAAAGAAGGGAGCTCACAACATCCTCCTCACTCTGGGTTCGGGGGTCCTGAGCTATTAGCTTCACCTTAGCATGTGTTCTTTGCAGGTGCTTGTTGAGGTTTGACGTGGTGTCACAGCAGTGGATAACAGCTTCTGGCCTGGACACAGTTTGCACCTCACCGTCACATTCCTGTCTATTCTTGGGACGAACTCAAAGTAATGGGCACACCTCCACCCCTCGAAAGTTATCGCTGACTCAGCCATGTTTATGCATCACTACACGTAGTGATGTGGACGCGCAGATTACGTATACATATTTAAACCTGCGGCGGAAACCCCTCTTGCCTGTCAGTGTGACTATGACTGATTTTAGTAAGTAACGAAGTAACGCGTGTCGGGGCAATGTTAGTAACTGTAGTGTGATTACTGAATTATAAAAGTAGCGCGTTACACTACTCCGTTACCGACAAAAGTAATATTATTACAGTAACGCGTTACACCCAACTCTGGTCGCGAAGTAAAACTTTTATTTTGAAGGCCCCATTTTCTAACGCTGTGCATGCAGTTGGCGTTGGACTGGAAGTACCGGAGACCATAAACTGTTTTGAAAACTTCTGTCACGTAGTGATCATCTTCTCAATAAAACATCTTTGCTGATGTTTTTTCGAGTCCGGCCAATCAGAATCAAGATTGTTGCCGGAGGTCCCCACGGAGAATAACTTTGCGGTATTCTTTATACATCCATGTGTACAACTTCAGATACAAATGAACACATAATGAAATGTTTGATGATTGACAGGTCACAGAACAATGGGAGCTATCTACCCTTACCCACAATTTAAAGTAATTCACACAGACTCTCTCCTCTTTACTCTTCTCTCTGTGTGGAGCAGCAAGTTCAGCTGTCAGAACAAAGTGAAAAACAAACAATGGCATAAAATATTATTAATATGTCGGGGAGTGATAGATGTATTTATCTTCTTCTCAGAGTGTACCAGAATGCGTAGTTTATGTTAGTATTTCAAAAAATCTCGGGTTTTCAGCATGTGTGCCTTTTGATGTTCAGCTTTGATTCCATCATCTCATGAAACCTTTTTAACGCATACTTTAGTTCTGTGAAGGGATATAAGGGATATATGCACTGTACTCCACTTTAATTCATATTGTATGCTGAAAAGCGTATATATTACAGCACGATTTTTTGTTGAATACATTTGAGTGGTTCAAAAATGTCGAGTCGCGATTTATTGACAAAGTAAAAAGTGGGTACCGAGGCCTGACCAGTTGAGAACCACTGATTTAAGTGACATTTCATCCAGTAGTAACTGTTCACATGGGTAGAAATACAGATGCACAGGACCTATAAACATTCACGTTTGAATACACACATGCATTTTTGTTATGGAGTGGTGTCAGAGCAAAGACACTGCCAGTTTTGGTCAAAGCTTTGGAGGTACTGTGCTCAAGCCTCAAGGGCACCTCGGCAGTGATCAGGAGGTGAACCGCCACCTCCTCAGCTACCAGTCAACACTTTTTATTTCAGGTCCGATCAGCAATTGAACCGGAGACCCTTCAGTACCCAAGCCAAGTCCCTACAATCTGAGCTACTGCTGCTATTATATTTTGGGGGGAAAAACTCAACAAATAACAAACATGTCACCTCTGTGCTGATGCGTCGAACCTGTCCAGTCTTCTATATCTCTGTCCAACCCGTTGTACTCAGAAGTATTTAGAGTATGAAAGCCTGTCTCACCAGTTGAAACTTCTCGATAAAAGCTGAGAACTCAAAAATATAAATACAAAAAGGTCCACAAACATATATCTATCTCTTGTGGGTCATAATAACAAAGCAGGAGGTCATTTTTTGCTTAAGTTTATGGGTTTAAGTTCCCCGTGATTAGCATCAAAATGTAACAGGTTATTCCTTTGCCCATGATACTCTTCTACCAAGTTTCATGAAGATCGGGCCGGAAGTCTTCCTACTCTTCCTGACAAACAAACCAACATACTAAACCGAAAAAATAACCTCCTTGGCGGAGGTAAAGAAAATAATATTCTTACGTTCTTCATTTTTTCTTCACTATGTCATAACACAATTCCGCCTACTCAGACTTTTGGACTCTAGTAAACTCCACAAAGGACACCAATTCTGAAAGAACACATTGACGTCTTTGATTATGCTGTCAGTTATCAAATATCGTATATCTTATGTTGTTTCACCACCAACAAAGAAGAAGAGATTCAGAAACTTCCCTTTGGTTTAGGTGTTTGAGCGGAAGACTTGAAAACAGTAGTGTGAACACACATCGTTTTCACACATTGACTGACTTTCAAATGTAGCTGGCTTAGTGAGAATGTTATATGAGACCCACACACACGAGGTCTGATGGCCGCAGGGAGAGGCGCTAAAATAACCACACCATCGATTCAGGAGCATCCGAAGGATTCTGTGTGAACACTGTCTTTAACCAGCTGCGAGGGAGAAAGATGGCACACAAAGACAGCCAAAAGATGAGGAGTGAAGAAGGGAAAGAGAAACCGCATGCATGGCTGTTGATGAGAGAGATTGAGACGCAGGAAGTGAAGACGGTGTAGAGAAGACGAGAGGCAAACACCATGAGTGAAATTGGGCTTCAGGGGGAGAAGAAGTCAGTGGAAATGGAGAGTGAGAAAGAGAGCTCCTCTTTCTCACTCAAAGACCCAGTATGACCCAGTTGACGGGTTAATGGATGTAGAGAGAAATACAGAAGTGAGATGTAGACGGCCACGGGGAGAGATTGAGGCCTGGCTCAATAAACTTGGCAAGATAAAAAAGAACCATAGTGCCTGAAGGAACTGCGGCACGCAAAGAAAAGAACATCACGAAATAAAATATAAAAAAGAATGAGGGGAAGAAACGGGGACACGGACAGACAGAGAGGAATAGAAAATCCCCTCAAAGGAGAGAATGAAAAAATGGCAACCCCACAAAGGCGCTTGGAATAGCTTACTGCAGGGCCCGCACTTTTTGTTGCACTCCTCTATCCCCCCCCTCACACACTCTCCCATCTGGCTCAGGCTGTTCTTAACCTGGGGACTCTCGCTTTATGCCAGGCATGATGCAACGGAAGGGAAAGCTGCCCGGCAGAACCCTACGGGTATCTTTTTAAGAGAGCCTTCGTTTGCATGAAAACACCCCCCCCCACCCCCCACCTCTTGATCTTCTCCAGTATTTGGCGTTCCCTCCTTGCGGAAAGGAGAGGAGTGATGAGAGCATGGCTGATCTAAAACCTCTGTATCCCTGAGGAGGACGTGCAAGACGGGTGCAAATTACAGTCTTACCCAATATTCCTACCAGGGTTTGAAGGAGGATCCTGCGTCTCAAAGCATCTCTTTCATATTTCAGATGAACCGAGTGATTTAGACAGGTATGGGGCGGAAATAGATTGCCGACAAGACATAAAACATTGTCTTTATATTGAGTCTCTCAACTGATCTTGAACCGGCCCACTTGAAAAAACGTGACACTCTGCCAAGTTCTTATTTATTTATCTGGGAATGCTCTTGACGTGACAGTGAGGAAGGGTGCGAGCTGAGGTGATGGATTTCAAGCTTTTCAAACTGACTTGCGTTTCTCTGCGTGGCAATGCTTTACACAGCACATGACCGTATTAGAGACAAAGGCGTCCTTGTCGAAGCCCTTCGTCGCAGCTTTGATCATTGAATTCCTTGATAACTGGCAGCGTGTGATGCCGGCGGTCTGCTAGCATAAGCTTCGTCAGCTGTTGCACTTTACCGTAAGTCGGGGCAAGAGGACTGTCAGATACATGTTAATGGAGGAAAGGAGAAAGGGCCCAACAACAAAGAAGTGTTTTTGAAAGATAGGGGAGGAAGTATGCAAATGAGACAGAAGGAGAACATGTGATTCTTCATGGTTCTCTGCAGACAGGGTAGCAGGGGCCATTGGTCAGGCCATATGGTACGGCCTCATGTGCCCGCTGGCTTAAGCTCCGCAAAAGTTGCAGACATTGCCCCACACCTCTGCTGTGACACAACCTGGACAGTGGCGTGGCGTCTCGACCGAGAACACAGCAAGAGGTGTCAACAGTCCTGTGTTGTTGTGCTCATTTTCTTTTGTGTACGTGCACCTGGTCATACATTCATGTTCCCTAGTTGCAGCATCCGTTGTGCTTTTTATTTCCATTCTTTGATTAGTTTTATACCCTTTCCAACCCATTCTGTGAAATCTTCCACTATCCTCCTGCAGGGGCTGCTGTGGTTCTGCCTTCCCTCAACTTCCAAGAGTTAAGCTTTGGGACTGCAGCCAGGACCTGTTGTCTCTCTACCTGCCTGGGAGCGCTGCATCACACACATGCACATACACATGCACACATACAGCAACCAGCACTTTTTTCCGTATGAGCGTTTTGTACCAATGCACAAAAGCAAATAGGCATCCGCACCTTACCAGGTCACAAGTCACAACACACAACAACCTGGCAAAACAAGCCCAACAATCATCATTCATTTGGTGCCTCCAACAGCTCCCAACGCTGACTTCACAGGAGGAGGAGGAGGAGGAGGAGGAGGAGGAGGAGGAGGAGGAGGAGGAGGAGGAGGAATGCAGAGTGAAAAAGCAGGTTTGAAGAGTGAGGAAAAACGAGATGTGGGGCCAACATGGTGGGGGGTGGGGAGGAGTTAAGAAGGGTGAGATTGAAAGGTGAGAGAGTGGAAGTGATGGAGGCGGAAGGATGACAGGAGTGTGGCGAGGAGAACAGTGAGGGGGAGCGGCGAGGGTTCGCACAGCAGAAACGGCACGAGAGGAAACCGTACGAGTTGGAGACAAAGGAGAGAAGGGATGCAAAGCGAAGGCGAGTGCACGCATCAGCGTGACTATGTATCGGAGGGAAGCAGCCTGCCCATTTGAGGGGTAGAGCTGTGCGGAATGCAGCCAGAACAAACATGACAGCATATCAGCATCAATGAGCGAGAAAACAAATGATTCAACCGTCCGTCCAACGGAGCGCCGCTCCAGCCCAAACCACGCAATCTGCACATATGCAAAAATGATCATCGTTCCAAGCAACAATTAGTCAGACATGCCATCGGTGCAGATTGGAGTCACACTGAGGTGTGTGTGGACTGCAGCACAGCAGGGGGCATCATCTTGGAGTGAGATATCAACTGAAAACATTCCTTATAGTTTAAATACGTATTCTACATACAATAATTGCCATGAAATGTTTAATTGTAAAGTAAAAAGCGGAACTACAAGTCAACATTCTAACAATAAAGCTTTGTATTCTGAGCAGCATGCTGATACATATGCAGCTCCCTGACAGCAGAATGTGTATTTGATGCAGTATGATGAACAAGGAAAACCATTAATCAACACCTGTTAAATATTTTTGACAATTATGTGGTTAGTTTACAACCACTTTTTGACTCCGTATCAGTGCACCTTAAATATTGATCACCAATAAACAGCAAGTGAAAGACACTACATGATTGACTATTTTGCAATCCATCTGGTCGGACAAATATGGCAGAACAGTAGGTATGTGCCGCTAACTTAATGAGATCTAAAACATGATGTGCTCGCTGCTGGGAGTCCCTTCAGACTGATGGTCCCTGCAGTCTGCCCCGTGGGTCTGATGCCAGGTTAATAGTACTTTAAATACCTTTTAAAGGGAGGCACCCAGGGGGACAGCTTCACCAGGTGCCTGACGCTCTTTTTCAGATGAGGTAACTTTGTGTATTTGTTTCAGGGCTGAGCCATTTGGAGATTTGTTTGGAGCAAATACCTCAATATTAAAATTGTGACGATATGTTGGCGTTGACTTTTGGTGCCTTCACAAATAACACCAAAATGAGACTGTTCAGAAAAAGATCCTCAGTAATAGAACAAGTAGAAAGACCCCATCTACATCAATGTAGTATACATATATATATTGCCCAGCCCTACTATGTTTAAATAGTTCATCCTGACTGACATACTGTAAATGCAGTAATTTGCCGTAGCTCTCATTTAATCCCAGGATCCTTGTTACATTGACTTGAGGATATGCTGACACTCCCCACCGGACAGCCACCACGATAGATACAGGAATCTCTACTCTTCCCGTTTTGGCGAGTGTGGACACAGCACCCGATCTGGCCTGGGTCAGAGCCGTGCCATGCTGTCCAGAGGACATTCCCCACGATGTCTGCTTTACATGTTATGAGCCCAATCTTATTCCAATTACATTCTTCATTACTATGTGCTGACACCGAGGCTGGTCTAAACACATACATTATAAAACAGCTCAATGGCACAGTTAGAATGCATTGGCCTACATTTATATTACTACACAGTAGAAATTGGGTTTCTTGACAGTTGCTCCATGTGAGAATAAAATAAATAAAAAATAGAATACAAATATGAATAATAACATAAAAAGTTAAATAGGAAATACAAATAAATAAAGATATGCAAAGGAACATAGGAAGTTCAACTAAAATATCCAAATATTTATATAAACGTGAAGTAAAAATGTGCAGATTGTTCTACAATATATAACACGTACTACAATAAAAACGGTGTACTACAGTAGTAGTAAAACAATATCATAGCTGAATTGCAGAGTTTAAAATGGTTTGGCTGCTGATGGCAAAGTAAGCAGCCGAATCAGTAGTTAGCGATGCGGCATCTACTTTCTTCTCCTATGCACAGTTTACCATGTGTATAACTGGCCAGAGAATGAGCAAACAGATGTCCCTAAAGGAGGATCTGCATCTACAAAGCATTCCACCAAGACAGCAGGTGCTGCACTGGTACTATTACTGAGCTCTTCCCGTGTTATTGCAAACTGCAGGGAGAGTCAGCAGCAATCCTCTGAGGCAGAAGACAACGTCCATGGCTAATTTTGAGAGCACAGATGCTGCATAAAGATGAGTGGCTCAGCCTCTGGAGCCTTGTTAGAGGGTTCAGTGTGTGATCATTACGTAACGGGTTACAATACATAACGATTTGTGGAAATTCACGAGTGGAATTTCAAACAACAGCGTGAGTGTGAAACTGTTCGGTTGCTTACTTTGGACAAACTCGGCAGAAAGCCAAAGTTGTGTTTGTGTTCAGGTAGAACTCGATATATTGTATTTCATGCCTGCACTTTGCAATGGAACATTTGCCATGAAATGTATCATGTTCCATCATTGTCAGGAATACATCATTTCAGTCCAGTGTTTCCCCTACCATTGTGGCGCTGCGCCCAGCCAACGGAGCCCCGCCGCGCCAACGGAGCCCCGCCCCGCCAACGGAGCCCCGCCCCGCCAACGGAGCCCCGCCCTGCCAACGGAGCCCCGCCCCGCCAACGGAGCCCCGCCCCGCCAACGGAGTCCCGCCAATGGAGCCCCGCCAACGGAGCCCCGCGCCCCCCCTAAAATTCAAGGGGTTTAAAATAAATAAATAAAATGTGATATATATATATATAGCACCAAATTGCAACTAATCTATATCTACTGTCACTTTTCACATGGCACATGTGCTCTTTTATTAAATAAACTAAACGCTTTCATTTTAAGTTGAGTTTAGTGTTTTTGACCCTAAGAAACACTGATGCATTAATCAATAACAATAATCCACAGCTCCTCTCTCTGCTCCAGAGGATTTTAAAAATATATATCCCAATGCCCCCCCCCGCTCAGGCAGTACCCCCCCGAAAGCAGTAAACCTAGGGGAAACACTGCAGTCTTATACAGTCTTAGATAGGCTACTTGAGCTCAGGACAGATCCATGTCCCATATTGAGAACTGGCTAAGTGAAGCGTATGTGAAAATAACAAAAAAAGAAACGGAAATAAATAACATTGATTTCTATCCCTTAGTGCTTTTCCTCTTCAGTACACATTCTACAGGGGTTAATTAAACATCATGAATAAGAAAACATCTGTACAGACCAAACATCATTGACTCTCAGCTGTCCATATGTTGCCCCTATGGAGTACCATGTCCACCACCAGAAGCTCCACAACCAACAATCACATCGATGAACGCAACTAATAAGCTACAGCCATTCTTTCTACACTGATGGCCAATCACGAAGAACCTGCAGATGTTCCACAATCAAACAAAGTTGATTGTGTTTATTGACATTTCAAATGACGTTGGTTTTAGGGACTCTGGAAGTGGAAAGACCAAATGTGAATATACATGTACGTATATTTTCTAAAAGTGTATTCTAGGGCTGCGAAACTATTCAAATGTTAACAAAATCGCTAAATGGGCTTGCGTAATTTGTAAACAACAATAAGCGCAATATTTGGTAATGGAAAAATATGTCCAAATATCATGCTACAGACTTAATAATACAAATATTTGTTGGTACATTTCCTCAATATTATATATTTTGTATTAATAATGTTTCAAAAGTTTCATATATTTGCAAAATAATTTTCTCTTCCAAATCTTGCAGAACCTAATTTGAACAACATTTATACAGATATGCAATTCTTAAAGGAGTGACCATCTATAAATGAATTAAGAATTATGTAAATATTAGATATGGATCTAAGAAAAACATTTGCCCTTTGAGTTGCAACACACTTTATTACTATACCTAATATAATAATAGCTGACATTAAACATTGAGGTAGTATTATAGCACATATGCCAGTCTGCAAGTTTTCTTTTCTATACAAAGGCTATTTTTCACCGAGTGAAAAAAATATGTCGCTGTACAAGCGCTAAAGCAATGACAAAATGTCCAAGGTTATAAATGATTCACTAATTGTCATCAACAAGAGATTACAGGCAACTCACATTCTTGAAAATATATTCTAACATTGTCCTCGAGCACAAGGTCTCCAGATCTCCCTGTCACGTTGCATTTAGACAGCAGCTGCACAAGTATCAACAGAGGCGGTATCACAGGCTCATGATATGACTGGCTCAGTTGGGCAAAAGCAGAGTGCTGCTATGCTAACAACAAGGCACTGGTGCGCATGCAGCGATGCAATACCTCTGAGAAGGCCTTAACTGAAATGGACTCACTGTGGCTGCCTTTCTGTCAGCGACTCTCAGTCCCAGGACGGCTACTAGTATGGACTTACATCCAGGCTGAATGCCTCCACTCCCTGTGTCTCACGCACAAGACTAATGTTTAAATAGGACCATCTATCTAAATGACAGGTCTGCAACTTAAAACCTGTGCAAAGTCCATGCTGCCTTTAGACTCACCATCTTAAGCATTCTGTGTCCACCACATGGCTGACTCTGAACAACCACCATCACCATCTTTCTTCAGCCACAATGTTATAATATATAGTCCTCACAATAAAGTGTGTCAGTATTAGTAATGATGTATTCTTGCAGGTCGACCAAGACAAAAGCAATAGTATTTCACCATTTGATTTTGGAGTATTGTAGAAAATAAGGTTTTGTTCTGCAGGATAATCTCCACATGTATATTAACACCACGTTGATATAGTTGAAGCGTAAATGCAAATGCCAGAAGTAACAAATGAAAAAGAAAGTTATTCTATATACAAACTACATTAAGGTCTCATGACATTTCGTAATCTTATTTAGCCAATGGTTAGCACCACCGTTTTGTAACCTACATAAAAGGTTCAGACATTCAAGTGTGGGGTTGCTATTAACCTTATATTGACCACAGACCATCATTACAGGCGAGCAAGGGACCACTGAAGGTTAAAAATGCTAACTAATTTCTGGCTTTAGGTCTCATACTGCATCAGTTTATAGTCGTCTCACTACAGAGTTCATAAGAGGTTACACTGTACTGTCCTTTTTAATATTTTAGTTGTAAGACGATTTTGAGTAAGATCTGAATTTTAGGCTATTTAACTATTTCAATATATATTTTTGCTGCTGTAGTTGTTATTTGCTACAATTTTAAGTGAAGTAAATCACAGAAAAGTGTGGCACTGTTTCACGTATATCCAGGGGTTAAGTTGGGATTTGATATGTGGGGGGGGGGGTGTGTTTTTTTGGGGGGGGGGCAATATATGATGCCCAATCCTAAAGCAACTGCTCCTGCATCAGATGCACTATTTCATGCCACCAATCGAGAAAGTAAACCTAGAAAGTATGTCAAATAGACCGTCTTTTTATTAGTATTATTTAACTGGAATGAATTTACATTTGAAATTATTAATATATACACAAACATTTTTCACAAATTACAGACCTTCAAATTGCCATTTTAAGTCAACATTTCTCTGCACACTTAATCAAGAACATTAAAAAACAACTATGTGAGTACAGAGACATATTATCTGAATTGATTGAGGAATGAAAGTCCACATCAATATAAGCAGTTCAACAACATTACTGTATGTACGACCAGCTACTTCATCAAATCCCAGATGGGCTGATAGGGGGAAGCCTGTGTAGTCGTGCATCTTTGTCTACAGCAGGGGTCTCAAACTCAAGGCCCGGGGGCCAAATCCGGCCCGCGACTTCATTTTATGTGGCCCCGCAAGAGCTTGCAAAGAATATAATAAGTTTATTATACCGGTTACATGCCACTTTACAGAAGCAGGTTGCCCATAAACTACATGTCCCACAATGCATCTCGTTTTGTGACATGCGCACTGAAGAGACCTGAACTTCTGCTTTCAGACGTAGTTAATTACTAAGTTATTATCCTATCCGATAATAATCCAATTCAGAGGCAATAATGTAATATCATACATTATTTTATATTTATATTATATATTTATATCGTTACAACCGGCCCTTTGAGTGCAACCTTTATGCAAATGTGGCCCGCGATGAAATTGAGTTTGACACCCCTGGTCTACAGGTTCTGGTAGCTACCCACTTCCTCACATATTTTGTGGGGTCCCAAGAGGTAAGAGGAGGTCCAACCATTTGAATGAACATTAGAGCAGAGACATTTTGAGTTTTCAGTTGTGAGCGCATTGATGTTACAACTGCATTCCTTTCTGAGAAACCCCTCTCACACTCTGCACTGCTCACAGCAATGGTTTCCACTGCATTCTTAAGCTTTAGAAGGGACATGTGCATTCTCCTTAAAGTCCCTATAACTTTGCTTAACACCAGAGAATCCGATTTTCAAAAGAGTGCACAGCTCTCTTATTTCACACTCACCATACATTAATGGTAGAGGGCTTGGCCATGTCTTTGTATCAAGAACATTGACCTTTTGAAAGAGGGATTCCTCTTCACTTGTGACCATCCTTGTTTCCATGCTTTTGCATAGTGCTGCATAACACTTTGTGGGATCTATTATCTTCTGCCTTGGGTCATTGCATAGTGCTATGCCATTAGAACACCTTGCTGCTCTGCCTCACATGCGGTTTTGTAGAACAGACCACCGCCTGGGTTCCTGCTCATGGTTTTAAAAACATCTAGCTGTCTTTTTATCAGATGTACTGATTGAGACAGTCTAATGTCTCTCGACTGTAGAGCCTCAGACAGGTCTTTCAGCTCCTCAAGGGCATCCATCATCAGTCCCAGGTTTTTAACAAAAGCAACTGACGTCAGCTTTGCTGCTAGCCCCTCATACGTGCATCTATCATTTGAGGAACGGTTCACATCTACACTTGCAGATGTGAGGTGATGATAGAGTGCAGCATACATGGTCTAAACAGCATTTACTGTCCTAAAAGATGAAGCCATCTTATCCCGAGGACGCGACCAATCTTCCTCAAGCATACACCTACTTTAGAGACTGCAGTATCAAGCTCTCTTAAGTTCTTTGGTGACTGATGATAGAGACAGTATAGCTTATCAAGAAAAGCTGTGAAGTGGTTGGTTCCGGTGCAGTGCTTGACTGCATCTGACACAGACAACTCCAACCTATGGTTTAGACCAGTGGTTCTCAACTGGGGACCCACTTTTTACTTGGTCAATACATCGCGACCAAACATTTTGAAGCACTCAAATCTATTCAACAAAAAATCGTGCTGTAATATATACGCTTTTCAGCATACAATATTAATAGAAGTGAAGTACAGTGCATATATCCCTTATATCCCTTCACAGAACTAAAGTATGCTTTTAAAAAAGGTTTAATGAGATGATGGAATCAAAGCTGAACTATATAAAAAGGCACACATGCTGAAAACCCAACCCCAGCAGGGGGTCTGGGGGGGATTCTCCCCCAGGAGATTTTCAGAAATACTAACAAACTATGCATTCTGGTACACTGAGAAGAAAATAAATAAATCTATTACTACCCGACATATTAATAATATTTTATGCCATTGTTTGTTTTTCACTTTGTTCTGACATCTTGCTGCGAGAAGAGTAAAGAGGAGATAGTCTGTGTGACTTACTTTAAATTGTGGGTAAGGGTAGATAGCCCCCATTGTTCTGTGACCTGTCAGTCATCAGACCGGGGGTCATATTTCATTATGTGTTCATTTCTATCTGAAGTTATAACCATGGATGTATAAAAAAGAGTTCTACCGCAAAGTTATTCTCCGTGGGGACTTCCGGCAACAATCTTGATTCTGATTGGCCAGAAGACTCGAAAAAACATCAGCAAAGATATTTTATTGAGAAGATGATCACTATGTGACAGAAGTTTTCAAAACCGTTTATGGTCCCCGGTACTTCCAGTCCAACGCCGACTGCATGCACAGCGTTAGAAAATCGGGCCTTCAAAATAAAATGTTGACTTCCCCCCCCCCCCCCCCCCCCCCCCCAAAAAAAAGAAATTCCAAAAAAAAATTACATTTTTTTTTTTCTTCACTCACACATCCGCGACCCACTCGAAACGGATCCGCGACCCACCAGTTGAGAACCACTGGTTTAGACAATGCCAGCCTATGAGGCCTGGGTACTTACTTCTCAGTTTTGTGTAGACGCCATTATTTCTGCCTACCATTACGGAGGCTCCATCTGAGCAGAATCCCACCAGACATTCTTTCAGAAAAGCATCATCAAGACCATATTTCTGTAGACAGTTCAGTAGTTGACTAATGATTCCATCTGCAGTTGTACTCTCTAGCTCGAGAAGATCTAGGAAGAAGGTCACTGGCTCTGAGCTATCAACTGACATTCTTAGGTACACAATAAGACAAGACTTCTTGCTTAATGATGTGCTTTCATCCACAAGAACAGTTAGCTTTGGTCGGGTCACTTTGATACTTGCCAATAGGGCTTCCCTCATTTCTTTTGAGATACAATGTACAATGTCTGTACATGTAACATTTGAGTGGAGTACTCGGCCAACATTTACACAATTTATCATTGGTATTTCTATTAGTCCAGGATGATCAGAGTATCATCAACCAGAGGTTATTTTTTGCAATGTAGTATGCCGTTCTAAAGACATTATGGGTGGAAGCCAAAATGTCTTTTTTTTATTTTAAATGTTTTTAGAAAGCTTGATTTTAAAGCTTCTTCATTTTGTCTTTTTACTATGTCCTGTGCTAAGTTGTGACTCTGTGAGACACTATGTTCATTTATTTTCTTTCTCAAAGATTTCATTTGCTTCTCATTGCTGTTGCCATATGGGCCTACCCTACAGTTCTGCCATTCAGTAGAGCAGTGGTTCCCAAACTTGTTGTGCCCAAGGCACACCAAAGAACAAGTAAAAATCTCAAGGCACACCTATTGTGCAAAATAGCCTTATAACACGTGTTATCACTCATATCATGTAAAATATCTGTAAATGTGCATAATTATTTACTAATGCCAAATAAAATGTGACAAAGACAACTATATTACTCATGAAATATTTATTAACGAAATATTTCAGAAATTAATTTGAAACGTTATCAAATTAGGCTTCATCAAAGCAGCAACACACTCATTTAAACCAGAAAGGCCACAACATTAAAAATGAGACAAAGGAAATTCAGCACAGAGAACTGTCAATGCAAGGAAGCTGCATTGTCCATGGTCCTGAACTACAAATTATAAATGTAACATTTCAGCAGAGGTCGTTACTAAAAAAAAAGTAACATATTACATATTACACTACTTCGTTGCTCTCTACATAAAGTAACTCGTTACTTTACTCGTTACTTTACTCGCAGGGCCGGCCCGCCCCTCCCTGCAGGCAGATCACGCAGACTGCTAAAGTTTCAAATGTTCTCTTTAGTTCAGTTTCCATTGTCGCATAAGACTGATCCAGATCCTGAATGTTTTCCTATCTGACCATGGCTGTTCTCTGTCTCCTGCTATCTGTATATTTTTGCGCAGTCTATCTCTGCTCACTCTGTTGCGTCGGCGTGTTCTCCTGCGTGTTGGCCATGTGTTGCACTGGAACCAGACACCGCAAAGACTTCAGCCGAGCACGTACGAACTGCGCATGCGTGAGTGGCAATAACTCTCTTTACCAGCAGGCGGCGGTAGTGTGTATTCGTCATTCAAAACAGGCAACAACCGGAAGACAGAGAAGAAGAACAGACTGATATAAACAAACAACAAATAGCGTGTGCGGTAGCTCCACCTTAGCATGTGTTCTTTGTAGGTGCTTGTTGAGGTTTGACGTGGTGTTTACAGCAGTGGATAACAGCTTCTGGCCTGGACACAGTTTGCACCTCACCGTCACATTCCTGTCTATTCTTCGGATGAACTCAAAATAATGGGCATACCTCCACCCCTCGAGAGTTATCGCTGACTCAGCCATGTTTATGCAGCACTGCACGTGGAGATGTGGACGCGCAAGTCGCGCAGATTACGTACATATAAACCTACAAAGTACTGATATAGTAAATTAAAAAATAATTATTTTTGTGTAGTTGTATATTGCAATAATAACGTATGGTTGTCACAAAATCCCACGGCACACCCGGACTTGCCTCACGGCACACCAGTGTGCCACGGCACACCGTTTAGGAACCACTGCAGTAGAGAATGAGTACCTGTTTCCCTGTTCTCATTGCCCCAAGGGATCCCGCTTCCCTGCATGATTTGCATCCTATTTTTTTTAATTCCAACTATTAGAAATGTATATTTCTGTGTAAAATATTCCAATTGACTTTGATTACAGCAGTCAGGCAAGTTGTCAGCCTTTCCTACACTGCTTCCCTGCTCTGCTCCTCTGTCCTCCTCAAACTGCCGTGCTCCTCTGTCCTCCTCAGGCTGCTCTGCTCTGCTCTCCTCAGCCTGCTCTACTCCTCTCCTCTGCTGAAGTTCCTCCACTCCCTTCCCTTCTTTACGCTGCTCTGATCCTCTCTCTTTTCCAAGCTGCCCTGCTCGCCCATCACCTGCCTTGTTCTGCTCAACTCTGCATTTAAATGTAGGATAATTAACAAAGGAACTTATGGTGAATAAATAAAAGATACAAATGGCTTTGACACGCTAAGTAGCAGTGATGTCTTGCATATCTTTTAAAGAAGTCTGTAAGTTTCCTGCTTTTTGCTTCACTCATTTCTGCATCATGCCTCACTTTAAATAAATATATGCATATCTCAGCTTTATACACACACATACATAGCATCAGGCTGGGGCCAACAATAAAAGCGGGTTAAATTGACAGACAGTATAAAGTAATTTTGTAAAATAAACATAAAATACAATAATTGGTATTTGTTTTGGTAAATTTAAGTGACAATTTAATTAAAAAACATAAACAGTATTAGCTTTTATAAGGTAATGAACAGTTTAATCTCCACTGTACATCCGGGTCTCTGATTTGATTTAATTCCAATAAATCGTAATATTGTAACCTTTTTTTGGAGGGTTTGCTCCCCCCCCCCCTACAACCGCCCCTGCATAGCATGGTTTAGGAAACGGGCGCTCTGCACGGAGGAACCGCAGCAGAGTCCCGCGCGAGGTGCTGCGGTGTAAAGCTCACGATCGGAGCAGAGACACACGTTCACTGACAAAGCCGACAAACTATAGCTGGTCGCAGAGATCTGCTATTCTAAAATAAAGTCAACAATATCGACCATTGGCTGGTGTCTTTCTCTTAGTTTAAGAAACGCTTGATTTGATCAAAAGTTAGTCAAACAAAAAAACGTTATTTAACTTAATGGTAGTCGAACGTAAAACTATAGGTTACTTACGTAACCCTGGTCTCAGAGTAACATGAAGTGAGATGTCTCACTATGGGATGCGCCTCATCGCGGAGCAAACAGAAGCATCTGATTGGCTGGTGATCTTGACGTCAACGTCAGGGAATCACCCCCTATAAGTAGCTTGCGCCACGACGCATGCGTCATTCAAAATAAGCACCTCTTCTCGCTTCACCATAGCAAGGAGGGCCGTCTGGTGAGACATCTCACTTCATGTTACTCTGAGAACTGGGGTAACCGTCGCAGTTTAGGGAGGAGGCACCCTGGATTGGGGCCTTGTTGCTAAAGGGTCGGTCCCTCCACGAGACCGACACCTCATCCAACATCTCCGGGAAGACCGGGAGGAGTTGCCTCCTTGTCCTCGTTGCTTGGGGAGAATGTTTCCCCTCATAACGGGACCTGGCGGTCTCCTTGGCCATTTCGGGCCACGGGATGTCTAGCCTGGACGCAGTGCGCTGACACGCGGCCTGCAGGTCCATGCTCAGACAGGGCGAAGCTGGTGTGCTATCGCCCGAGAGAGCAGCCATCGCTCCCGGCTTTGCCGTTTGAGCCGATGACATGAAGATATCTTCTTCTTGCTCATCCGAATCAGACAGGAGGGACTCAGAGGTGTCCTCTTTGTCCTCCATGTAGTCTAATTCCAGGACATCCTCCGCGGGCGAGACCATGGTGAGGTCTCGCCGGGAGCTCCCGCCTGGTGAGGCGTGGGGCTCCATTCCCGCGTCTCTTGTCGCCACCGGGTCCCGGCCTGACACGGCATGGGATCCCGGTTCCGCAGCTGCCGCTGTTAGTGAGCCCCAGACTGACACAGTGAGGGGCTCAGTCTCTGCGGCGGACGCCCCCGTGTCTTGATTGCCAAACGGCGAATCAGTGGACATGAGGGAGTCCTGTTCCAACCAGCTAGCTTGGTGTGCTAGCCGTCGGTGGAGGCTCTTTCGGGTGAAACGGGCACAATGCCCTCACGAGCCGGGGTTGTCGATAGCCTCCTGGGCGTGTTCCAGCCCGAGGCAGGACGAGCAGACCTGGTGTGAGTCTGTGCCTGTTATCTTCAACCCGCAGCCGCATGACCGAGCCTCCGAGTCCCTGACTCCTCTGGTGTGAGGGGGAGAGGCGTCCATCTTGTTCGCCTCGTGGCGTGGAGAGGACCCGCTCGTAACAGGTACGTCGTTGAGAGAAAAGTGTTACCAACCCGTCCTTAATCCGGAGAAAAAGGGACGGTGTGGGTCCTTTGTTCTCAAAGAATATTGACTGGTGTGTCAATATACTTCTAATCCTTTTCTCCTCCGTGAGAGAGAAAAAGAAAAGCGTCCTCGCTACCGTGGTGTCGGTAGTAAGGGGAAGCTAGCTAGCAACAGGTGCGTAGCTAGCTTACTTTCCGGGGAAAGAAACGGCGAGGTCAATTTTAATACTAACTGGCGTTAGTATTACCGTCTTCTTGCGAAGCAGAAGGAGTAGCCGGCGATCGCCCGTCGACTGAAATGTTTTGGATTTGGGTTCAGTCTGTGGACTGTTAAGCTTGTCCGGCTACTGTAGAGATGTGCTCTGAAGCGAGAAGAGGTGTTTGAATGACGCATGCGTCGTGGCGCAAGCTACTATAGGGGGTGATTCCCTGACGTTGACGTCAAGATCACCAGCCAATCAGGATTGGCGTAATGAGATTGATGCTTCTGTTTGCTCCGCGATGAGGCGCATCCCATAGTGAGACATCGAACGGAGTGTTATGAATGAGAACCAGAATATCAGACGAATTCATGTTAAGAAACCTGTCAGCGTATTAGCCTACCTATGTTTCTCCACACTTTTTCCCGGATTCACCTGTCACTCTGCTGGCTGTCTGTGTGACTGACGGAAGAGACTGTGTGGTCGCCGATCAGCCAATTAGATTTGAAGAAAATAAAGAAAGGGGAAACCCGCGGAAAATTGGAAAAGTGCAAGTCATCGTAGCGTCATCTTATTTATGTTCCCTACAGCTAGAAAGAGTGTTTTATTGATTTTTCGAATTATTAAGAACCTTAAACATATAGAAAGAAAAGTTTTAACATGTATATATTTTTTGTGTAAACATATGATATAGGCATGCTGCCTATACATTGTTAAAAATATGCGAGGGGCATGACGTCAGAGCATTTTCCTATTTTCCGGACAGCCCCGGCCCAATTTAACCCCTGCGTATATCTATTAGTTTTCAACTTTGAATATCATTAGTACATATCTTGGTCAAATCTCTTTAACAACAACATTTAAGGTATACTTAAAAGTGCTTAAATGTCAGATGACAAATAGTTTAATCGAATCAGATCAATTATTCATTCAATCATTCAATCATTAGTTCCGGCTTTGAAAAAAATCAGACAGATTGTAGTTTTGTTAGTTACGTCCACTCCCCAACTTGTTTGAAAGAGATAAAATATTTAATAATGGTAGACCACAATTAAAGATTCATAAAGCCAACGATAAAAGTAATCTACGGTATACACAATAATACAGAATGTTTTACAAAAGGGCAAACTCAACAGCTTTTACAGGAATGCTCATTCCTCCAGAGAAAGATAGCGCGTGTGGGCTTGATGAGTATCCTCATAAACACGGAGTCAGTGGCTCAGAACTGCTGAAAGGGGATTTCATTCGACTGAAGGACACTCCTGGGAACCTTTCCTTGCAAGCATCTCAGGCACTACCCCAACAGGGGTATGAAATGCTTCACTACACTGTCCCTTCATCAGCATGTGTGGCATATAGAATGAATTTCAATGACAACTTGACATTTTCTGGGGGCGCAGAAAAGTGTTTCAAGAGGATGGAATCCACTGATCCCAGCTGAGAGCTAAGGTGCTATGCACAAATGTATTACATGGCCTTCAAATCCTTCCTTTGAAACGTCTGAGCATATCCAAAGACATCTGAGGGGAGACGCAGAGGCATATAGAGCAGGTAGCAGGTAGAACACTGTTTGTGCATCCATAAAATACACCCGAAAGAGTTCATCCACCCGTCGAATCCCCTCAGCCTAGGATGATAATTAGACTGAAGTTCAATGTAGTTTCACCTCAAATGGATGTCTGCAACTGTGATGTCTAGCTGTAGATGGACTACAATAAGCCTCACAACACTTTTTACTGTTCAATATTTTTCCCTGGAGCTGCCAGGCTGCTCCAGAACAGTGGATCTGCATTACAAAACAGCATTGACATTTCAGCAATAGGGACAAAATGTTTACATACTGTATAATATATTTTTACTTTCAAGCCTTTAGCAGCCGGTGGATGTTGGACTTGTGGATGGGGAGGAAAAGGAATGTAGATAGCTCTGCAGTGTATATATTAGGGATGGGAACGATTAATCGAATATTCGAAATTATTCAGGTATTCGAATATGAGTTATGAATATTTTTATTGTAATTTGTTTTTTGGGAGGGGTGCCTAAGTTGATTGCATATTATCAAATGGAATAATTCAATGTATACGACAGTGCCATAGCTACGTGTGTTAGGTCTAAAGGTGTGTTTTGCTTCGCACCCGGCTCTCCCCTGAGTAGACATGCTCATATTCTTAAACAAGAATGGTTATTGAATAGCTGCATTCTGTGCATAGGCCCTCTTATAGGTTGTTGATCTCTGTTGTAATAGGGTTAATTTGTTCCCACATTATTATTTTTTATAGGATTAGGTTAATCGGTTAACCGTTTTTTTTGCTTTCAAATTCCCATTCCTAATATATATATATATACTCCCACCTTTAATACTTCCCACTTGCTGCTATATTGTTAAACTGTTACCGGTATTGGATGTGTATATTGTAAATTGTGAAATCTCTAGTTTTATCTTTAATATTTGTATGCATTCTTCTTTATTGATATTACATCTTTGGCTCTTTAGCAGGGTTGGGTATCGTTTGAATTTCCACGATTCTGATTCTACTTTTCGATTCCGGTTCTTAACGGTTCTCAATTCTGATTCTTTGAGGGGCAGGGTAAACATGATACATGCTTCTTCCACCAAAAAAATTACATTTATTTGAGAAACTTTTACACAGGTCAGTTTACAGTAATATTCACATTAATCAGTCTGTTTATATTCACTGCTATGTAACTGTAACCTGAGAACCACTGAAGCTACAACAGTGCAACAGTCCAACTTTTAAAGGAACCCCCCCCCCCCCCCCATTTAAAAACAGTTCTTGTTGAGAAAAACAAACATATCTGCCTTCTCAGGCATACCGGGAAGAAATGTTTGAACATTTTAAAGTAAAATGCTTCAATCTGGTGCACTTTAAGCAGAATGACTAGAGACTAGATCTAGGGGGTACAACTCTAAACACCCATATGAAAAAGATCGGTTTACATTTCAATAATCAAATAAGTATGTGAACATAACCAATAACCTACCATAGCCAATAACAAATACATGTAACGTATTTTATTTTTGTTGTTCATTCATATCTTATTTTACTATTTTATTTATGCATATTTTTTTATCTCTCCAGTTTAAAACGATATGTCTGGTTTACTGTCCTATAGTACACATTGGAATGATTTCAAACCTGTTTTATCCCAATCATTATAAAGGAGTGCCTTGGAAATATGTGTTTACATAAATTGTGATCAAAACGTTTGAGACCCACTGAGATAACTTAGACTAAAGTGAACTATCTAAACACTCAGAGTCCTTTACCTCACTGAGCTGAAGTTATCAGCCTCAGTCTGACTGGAGAGGACTCTCCCTCCACATCATTGTAGAAACATCTTCTTCTTCCCACCAGATGCTAATAGAGAACCGCAGTGACGCGTTCTAAAACCCGGAAGTAAGTTAGCATTTTACCAGTGCACCCTCCCTTTCTCCCTCACTCGCTTCCACGCTCCCTCGCACTTTGGCTGTGAGCTGCGGGTGACAGATAAGCCAACATCCCCCATTTTCATCACTGACAGCGCCATATCGTACAGGGCAAATTAAACGTGTAACCGGGGTGAAAAAGGGTGTTACATTTACTTAATTATGAATGTTGTTACATCAAGGCCGAAAATTAGGATGAGCACCAACGGTCAAAACATTTTGTTTTCCTCCCAGAGTTGTCAGCGCAGCGCCTCCCCAGATCTGGCGCCCTAGGCGAACATCTATAATGCCAGTGCGACGGGCTGGCCCTGGTCTCAGGTTACGCTGTAGGAAGTGTAGGTACAACCAGAGCCATATAATAGTATAATATAATATAATATGGTGCTGGGTACAACCATAGATATATATAAACACATGTTTATATATATATCTATGGGTACAACGCTACATTTCCCGCCTCGCCGCAGTCATACAGTAGGCTACGGAGAGCGACGAGAAACATTTCCTCAGGCATCGACAAGCGGAACCGAAATTCACATGTCTAAATGATGCCGTTGGAATCGAAATGTTGGAACCGGTTCTCGGTACCCAACCCTACTCTTTACTTGCTGTTACAAATGTAAATGTTCCCCCTGTGGGATGAATACATGTATTCTGATTCTGATCAAGAATGACTGCAGAGGGAATCACGGTGGATGGAAAACATTGGACAGTAAATTCCCTGTTCCTTTCCCATCAACTGTCAACATGAGGTTCTTCAAACCATGATCAATCCATAACTGTGGGATTTGACGCCAAACCATGATTGGTCCCTAACCAAACCTAACTAACCTTATTGGTTAGTGTGTCAGATTAGATCACAGCTTTATTTTTTAAACTGATAGGTCACTGACAAATATTGTTTCACTGCTGATAATGGATCATCAGATTACACAGCACTTAACTGTTGTTCTGCAGGGCCATGTCTTTTGTTGTTTAATTGGACTTTTTACAGTTTCTATGGTTTTTTCAATTGTATTATTTTAATAATTTTAGATTATTATTAGATTATCTAAAAAATAAATTAATACTTGTCAGGAAGAACTGAATGCTTGATTCTCATCATGCTCGGATTTTTATTGTCAATGGCCAGTCACTTAAACTTAAAGTCAGGTTTTTGCTGAACATAATTCAGGTGACATACTTATAAGATACAAATATATTTATCCCGAGGGATATTGCTTGAGTGATCAATAATACATGGTTTGTGTAATGTAGGACTATTCAATCCATCCTTCTAACCTATTTTTTCAAGTGTGCCATATTTCTTTTTCTGTATTTATTTGTCAGATGGTATTCCCAGACTCCTTGACCTAGAAATCCACAGGTTTCTGGGTTAAGCCGTGGATATCCACTACACCTAGAAACAAAACTGGTGTTTGTGATAATCTATTTTCTCTAGAGATGTCCCGATCCGATCACGTGATCGGGGATCGGAGCCGATCACGTGATTTTCAAAAGATCGCAATCGGGAGAAAAAAATCGGGGATCGGGAATTTTTTTATAAAATATTTTTATTATTTTATTTAATGTTACAAAACAAAAATGACCATGTTAACGTCTTAAAGTCATCCTGAGGACTTAGTTTTGGTTTAAAATTACACAACATCATGTATGTGTTGCTTTCTTTGGGCTTGTTTTCAGACCTTGCTTATTTCTCTGAAATCTGGCAACAGAGTGGGCAGGGCGCAGTGTCTAATAGTAGCAGTAAGCTAACGAGAGGCTACGTTCAGCTGGTGACTCGGGAGTCGGGACAGAGAAAATGTCAGGAGTTTGGAAGTATTATCAAATTGAAAGCGAAGGCAGTGTAACAGCCAGATGCAATGTTTGCAAGGCAGAGGTTCCGCGTGGTGGAAAGAACAGAGCTACGTTCAACACGACCAATCTAATACGCCACCTGAGAAACAAACACCAACAACAACACAGCGAGTACACAGCAGCCACTCAGGTAACGGCACTGAAACAACCAACACTTTTAAAAGGAAAGAGAAACTGCCCCAGAACAGTGAAAAGGCCAAAAATATTACAGCCAAGATAGCTGAATTCATCGCGTTGGATGACCAGCCGTTATCTGTTACCTTTTTTTTCTCTTAATGCATTGCATAAAGATCGGATCGGGAAAAATCGGTATCGGCAGATTGTCAAAATCAAATGATCGGAATCGGATCGGGAGCAAAAAAAGGTGATCGGGACATCCCTAATTTTCTCCCCATCATTTTATTTTTCCAAACACACAGGCGTAAGCAGCAAAACTGCACACCAAGTGATCAATACTTTCGACTCTACGCTTGAAAGCAAACTTGACAATATTGCTCCACTCAGGACAAAACATACATGATGTGGTAAGGCATCACTGTGATCAGGCAGGTTGGTGACGTTTTTGAAAAGAGCAGCAGAGCAGCAAGAAGAAAATGGAAGCATTATGGTATACAGTATATAAAGAATCAATAGTTACATTGAGTACAACGATGCTGTTCACTCAGCAAGTGGAGATAATGTCTGCAGGGTTGTTGCACAGGCTTCTAGCCCCCATTTCCCAACCAAACCCACAAGTCACACATTAGAGCAAAGTCACCACTCCTGCAGACTTTTCTTATTGATGCTTAATTAACTGTCCAACAACAAACATAAGCACCGCTCCATTTCAAAGTAACTGAGAGATCAAATGAATGAAATCAACAACTTCCTACGTGAAAATAAAAATGATGTGCGTGGTATACTTTCTGTCACTTTGCGGAGTTAATTGCAGCACACGCTGCGCTGACCGTAATAATTAGATGTGACATTTAACACATCAATGTTGATTCTTTCAGGTTTCACAGAAATGTGAATATTACTGTGCGTTTGAGACACATATTACTAAAGGAAAAATATTGTGTTAGCCATGAAGGATATACTTACTGTATGCCTCAGTTTTATGTTTCTACAAAGTACTTTTATGACACCACTTGATTTACAAAGCTTGGCAGTTCAATTCCTCCGGATAGTCAGATCTTTGCTTTGTCATGTGTCAATGAGAGGATAAGTGTTATCCACACAGTCCACCAATAAAGGTATTTTCACTTATCCTGCCTGAATGCACCCCTAAAGACTATGTGGGCGTGTAAAGAAGGTTCATGATAAACCCTCTCTATTAAGAAAGTTTTCATTCAACTAAACTGCATTCGAACTTACCTTTTGAGGGAAATGCTTTTTCTGTCAGATTGCAAACCTCTTTTGTCGTATCTGATGTGTCCTCCATGATAATATCTGGCAGTTGGATCTAGTATGCTGTGTTGCATTTCATGTTGTAAGTGCTTTCAAAAAATGTGATTCAATATTTAGTTTTTTATTATGAGTGAGTAGCAATAAGGTGAAGACCAGACCAATGTAGACAGTATTTAGAGTAAGTGGACAAATACAACTTAAGTACTCTACTGTAATTAAATCCTAACTTGATCTTTTGTACTTTTAGGAGTGCACCTTTGTTGCATTATATTTAAATATGAAAGCAAATGATTTCAAACGTATTTAGAACTTGGCATTTCACAGACCATTCCTCTGAGACTGCTGGGTTTTTCCTGTGTGTTTGCGTGTGTGTCTAGGTTTCAGAACCCTGTGCTATAGACTCCCGATGGGAGAGCCCTGCAACCTTCTATCATTATTTATTTCAAGGCTGTGACGAGATTTACCCTTTAAAATGTAAAAATTGCCCTTCCTTAGAATTTAAATGATGCATTTCAGTTGAAGTAATCACAACAACAGAATGCATATTATTAGGGATTCTCTATACGCGCTGGCGGTTAGGTTGCTCAGCCTTAGCGCAGACACACAAAGAGGTACGCACACACACAAACCAACCAAGACACATCCTTCATCCACAGAGACCTGACTGATAGCCTGATCCATTTCCTGTATCCATTAGAGGCGACTCTAGATTATGCAATCTATCCCAAGGCTATCATCCACCTCTATCAATAATAAACATCTCCACGAAACTAGGGCTAGCCTCGGAGGAAGTAGACGGCACCGCCCAGCACGTTCTACTTCTGATGAAACCCACTCACTGCTACTGAGCCTCGCATTTGCTTTCTACACGACTTGCCTTCAGTACCCGGGGCCCGAGGCACAATCTTTACTTATGCCTTCTCGCACTTATCAAAGCTGCAGCTTTATCAGCTCTGACAGAGACGTCTTTAGAGCTTCTGGTGGTGGCATTGAGCACCTGTGGCTCCTGACAAGGGACAGACGCTCTCGTCCAAGATTCCTCTGCGTCCCTGATGCGCCTTCTTTCCTTTCTATCAGCAAGACCCGTACAGTATGTCATCTGAATGACATCTGGGACAGCATTCGTGACATGACCTTATGCCGGGGTGAGGTAGTAAGGGAGCTAAGAAAGGGAAGAGTGTGCATTAAAATTGCTGTGCTTGAAGTAATTCTATTTGAGATTTTCATATGAAGATCCTGTCACAGGTTAATCTATTGCATCACTCACTGAGGCCAAGCAACCTGAGTCTTTACAAAATATAAAAAAAAACAGATGGAAAGAAATGTGAAAAACGTGATGGGAATATGGAATTTATGGTAAAACGTATTGCAAAGACAACATGAAATGGAAAACAATCAGCTCTAACAAAGAGAGGAAATAATAAACTTGCTTGCCATGTTATTTGTGTTTTTGATTGAAGCAATCCTATTTTCTTCTCATGAATGTTATTACTGTTATGTTATTGTATTATTGTAATTTACTTATGTGAGATGGGAATGAAATCTTCCTAACACTGCTGTGTCCTTATTTGTGTCTCCTGCCTGTGTTAAATAAGTAATAATTAAAAAAACTAAATGAATGTATGCTACTTAAAGTACAAGTTGTGCAGAGTTGCTTTTCTCTACATTTCTTTGGCCCTTTATTGATCACTTTTTTTAATTGATGATTCAAATGATTTACCTGAATGACGAAAACACATGTCCATAGCCTAAATACGGTATTCATACTTGGGTAAAAAAGAAGATGGATCAAGTCATTTCTTTAGAGTTTACTTCCCTAAGATATGTATTATGGTGAGCCACATCACTGCCCTTTTGAAACAAGATGTCGAGAAGTCAGGTCGCTTGTAACAAAGCATTCAACTAATTATCTTCTCTAACATTCGTCGATTGAAATGAGATAATGACACCTGTAATGGTGGGGAGAAGGTTCACAATGTTAGGATTGGACAACATGTGTTGAACACATAAAGGTCAACCTGTTGTTTCCCGTGTCACTGTGTTGAAACAGGTATTTGTCAGATTATTAGCCTCATGCTGTGGGACTGACCTTCTTACATGTGGGAAACCGGGGCAACCAACACCCTAATGATGGTTGAGTGTGGAAGAAAAGCAGTAGTGTGGTAAATGTGTCTGACATAATGATCTCCGACCGAGTTGGGCCAATTATATGAATCAATTATTTCAAACTTGGTTTCCCGGAGAGATTGGTTTTGATGTAGTGCCAACTGAAAAAGAGTTGCAGACAAATGCTACATTCCACAGGCCAAGCAAAGTGTTATCTTCCTTTAGAAAAAGGTGAGCCAAACCATTCCAACCATACCCAAGACACTCAGAAGCAGTCGATGTGGAAGAAGGTGAATGTAAAAAGAAACCAACAAAACCTACAATAGATCCCTGAGGAGCGCCGTCAGAGTGACACATCTGTGGCACTGTGTTGTTTTCCACTGACCTCCTGGACAGAGGGTCAGTCAAACGCTGTCGGGATAAGTGACACACTCTTCTCCCACGATGCCTTGCTCTGTTTACGAACATTGGTCAAGTCCAAACACAATGGAAGGAAAGACAAAGAGATGATAAAAACATTGCAGGGTGAGCTATTTGGACAAGCGAGGGATAGACAGGGGGAGTTACTGTGACAACGGGAAGATGGAGAGAGATAGAGGGTGACTGGGAGGTGGCTGGCTTGTGCTTCTGCTCTTTAACTGCTTGGCAGTCTACTCTTGATTAGGGGCTAGCCCGCAGGTCCCTGCGGAGTCTCACCAGCAGAGTCACATGAGACCAGCTCCTCTGTAATAGTGTCTGGCAGGGCAGCAGAGCCACAGTGGAGCTGACACAGATGCTCCGTTTTTCAGGAGAGACGCCCGGCACAATTCCCGGATAAGGCAACATACCCAAATGTAGTAGAAATGAATAGTCATTGATAAGTGTATTCAATATTCAGTATGCCTTGGTGATGGAGTTGAGGTGAAAAGAGCCAGCCTCTCTTGGGCAAATTCCGCCTCATTGCGGTGTTTTATTCAAATTCTAATTAGGAAAAAAGAATCGAATTGAATAACGGGATCAAAACCTAATCCAATAGCGTACCGTGCATTAATACAGATGCCCTGAGATGATAACAAATTAATCGTGCATTTTAAAACTAATAAGTTAGGAAACACAACATCAAAGAGAGTGCAATCATTGAGGAAATGCAACATCATGTAAAAACAGAAAACATAACAAAATAACAAACTAAAAGATTGAAAGTCCAGAAACACTACATTTGATAATGTCAATGTGAGATAAAAAGGGTACCCTCCTGTGTTTTATATGTTAGCAAGATACTTTTGTTTGTCTCAATGGTGCTACAGGAAATGTTTAAACATAGTTTACGGGTTGTTTAGTGTTATAAAACATATAAAGAGATAGGTAAACGTAACTCAATTAATCAGTTGATTGACAGAAACCTTATTATTACTTTTTCATAATCAATATATTTGATTTTTCAGAAAATATTACAGACATCTGCTGGTTTCAACATTGTACATTTAAGGACGGCTTCATTCTGTTTTACATAACTATAACATTAAGATTTAAGATTTAGTTTTGTACTGTCGTTCAGACAAAGTAGTTAAAAATGTTCTGACGTCATTGCAAAAATAATTAATTCATCAATGTATTAATAAAAAGGTGTTGTTTGTTGCGGCGATGCAAACATATAACAATCAATGCACTTGAACACTTAATTAATATCCACACATTAATATCACTTAATCTTCCCCATTACTCTGTTTGCAGCAGCACATTGCACCTCGGGGTCCACACACATTTATACAAATCATACATGCTGTTTCATAAATTATTAATAAAGAAATCCCTGTCAGAGAGATAATGTATGGTAAACTAAATTGTACATAATGGCAAACAAACTAAATATTGTCAACAGCTCACTCCATGAAACACACCAGCGTGTGTCAAACGCTCAATTCCTTCATTATCACCTGCTTTGTTAGCGATGCTATGCTATATATAGCATGCAGCTATTCAGCCCGAGTAAATGGGGTTCAGAAACTTGCCTCCTGGGCTAACTCATCTTGCTCACTGTGATTGGTATATTTTCCATGCAAACACAAGAGGAGGTGTTTTCTCACCACAGAGAACGTTGGCAGGAGAAATGCAAAAACCTGAGCAATTAATTCACCTCAATTACGAGACACACTTTCTCACAGTTGTTGTTTGGCCCTGTGGATCATTTTGGTGTTCTATTCTGTGGTGTTGAGATATCCAACTCTGACACTTCTGTAGCCATTCTAATAGAACTGAAGAGAATCGGAATTCACCTGTCTTTCACAAAAGAAATTACAATGTAATACTCAGTAACCTTTACAAGAACTATTGAGGATAATCAAAAGTGCTCCACTTTCTGTATAAAGTCATTTCAATCATCTTAAAGCAGAACAAAATGCTTAGAACTACACAATTTCAATCGCCACAATTTCAATGCAGTTGCAGCAGAAATCTCCGAAGGATATTTTAAAACCTCAGCAGATAAAACCAAAACCATCTGCATGGACGGAAGCCACTAGGAGTAGATTGTAAAATATGTATTTTGTCATTTGGATGAACTGAAAATCAAACGCTTTTAACACTCTTACAAGCACAGAGAGTCTCGCTTAAGGACAACATGCAGTGCAGAAGACATTGGGAAAAGACAGGGAAGGGAGGGATGGCTGGCAATGTGGAAACTGTATGATATGCAAGGTTGAATGCGTTGGGACAAAGAGGATTAGGCTATGTTAAATACTGATAAATAAATCCAGTGTTTATCATTTGTAAAAGAGGACAAAATGAATATGCTCAGCAAAGAAAACAGGGCATTGAATCGACTTTATTAACAGCCAACAGCATTATCAAATCAGTTGTAGTTATCTTTCTAAAAATGTCTTTGTTAGCGTTTGCAGAATTGTAAACAACCTCAATAATCTAATGAAAGAAGACAAGTTGGATATAAATGCAAATACCTCCTAAATGAGCACTAATCGTTTTGTTGTTATTAGCAACACCTAGGAAACATGAGGTACATGTAACGCTACAGTTATGAGAGTATCTTAATTTGTATCTAATATTGTGTTTCTTGCCTGAAAAAACTGCTTCAAAATCATTTTCATGTGTTTTGTTCTCGCTATGATTTCTTTTAGAAGCTTTGCCTCATCTCTCTGTGATTTACGGAGTTTCATGATGAACAGAAAGCTTATTGAGGCTAACTGCTGCTAACAGTAGCTGTAAGCTCAGTTAGTGATGCTGCCACGACTTAGAACTCACAATAAAGCACTGGAGCTTTGGACGAAGGATGTTTTCAGTCCTACGGCAGGGGGATTGCGCCATTGTGGTGCTAAAACAGTAGCTAGTCGTGTGGGCAACAGACCTGGTTAGTGATATAAGCTAACTAGCTGTGTCTTGTGTTGTTGCACTTGAATTCAGTTTGGCTGTGTTAGCAAAGTTGTCCACTTGCCCGCATTTGATCATTAATGGAATCATTATAAATGCACATCTAACATTACGGCTGTATCTACCGCAGCAGTGTGGAACTGAATTGCACACTTCAGGGGCACTCAATCAAAAGGAAACTGATTTACTGTGGAAAAAATAATTGTTTTTACGCTTGTGGATGCTGGAGATAAACTTGCTTTTACATGAAGAAATATCACAGGTATCAAACTACCATTGGGTCAATGTGGCCATTAAACAAATCAACAGTAAGCAATCTGCAACAAAAGCTGTTCAAAAAGTACTTATTTTCAAAAAGTCGGGCTTATCCAATTGCCTTTAGCCTTTAGCTGTGGCTTCAAAATAAAGTGAAGGTCCTTCTTCAGCGATCTCATTGCAGTAACTGATTTTGTCCAGCCCTGAGATGATGTTGGCATTTTACATTCTGTCTCGTTCGTCACAGATAAATGCTTATCATCATCTTTGGCAGGGTCCCTGCTGTTCCAGCTTCCAAGTGCAGCCGCTTATATGGGCCTGCATCAGTCAAATAAATTCACCATTACTCAAAATCTCAGTCCCTGTCCGTTCACATGGCCTTGGATAAAAGGATGGTAAATGAATGCAAATATATGGAATGGGGTCTGCATCAGACGCTGGTCTCAGGACCACCTGGACCTCTGTGAATGTGTGTGGAACACTATCATTATTTTACATGTTATCATATAAGCCTATTTGTGTGGAGGTGGTGTGTAAAAGGAGAGTAAGATGGGGTAAGATGGACGGAGGGTGCGGTTTAGCACTTTGAGGAGCTAAGCATTTGTGGCCTGTGCGTGTTTTCTGAAAGGTGCACTCCAAAGCATTTTCACAAGTCCTTGTTTAGTACGATGTGAAGGACGCACTGCCCTTCCACACCCTCCCATCAACATCATGCACCCACATTAGCGCTCATTCCTCTTTGAAGTGCTGCGAGCTTCAGCAGGCCAGCCATCACAACCCAAACATTAGGACGGCTTCCGGCAGTGAAAGGCGGGAGAGCAATTTGAGGTCAGGCATTACAGCGAATAGTAGCCACATCAAATAATCAGCAGGGAGCATATTGAAGACCACATGTGCTGCCAGCATTACCCAAAGTTCTTTTATATGAAGTCAATAACCATGCAATGCTGACTGGATGTACTTTAAGATGTCGGATGCTCATTATGATGTCAGAGGTTACTATCTCCAAATGACTATACGCCATTAATGTGTGAACTAATGTGACATAAGCTGATATGTTCCCAGTCTGTGAAGCTGTGTAGTACATTTACTCATCTTCCCACGTCTACATATGCACACTACGACCTGATCAATGCTAAGGGTGTACATCACTAGTTGAATGCAGATATGGCACAATATCGATTCTAGCATCGGACAATGTCTGCCACAACAATACAACTTTGATTCATTTCATTTCAGTGGTCTGTTATCAATGTGAGACCGTATCGCATGCCCATTTCACACCATCAGTTACATTTATATCAACTCACAAAAAGCATCCAAATACGATTTTACAATTTTAGGACCTTGCTCTGTAGAAACCATTGGAATCAAATGATGAAGAACGTGCCATGGAAACTTCAAAATAAAGGCATTTATTAAAGATGATATATATCGATTTGGTTGCTTTTTATAGATGATATTGGATTGTTGACGTTTACATCAATCCAGATCGATGGATTGTTACAGCTCTGATCAATACTGGATTTAAAAAACACAGATATCGATATTTGGGAATGGAAGAAATCTGATGTAGTATTTGTAATTTTAGAATTTATTGGACGAAAGTCATTTCGTTTTAACATAAACACATAATATACTTTTTTTGTGACTATGATACGTACTGATGGGACATTTTAAAATCTAAAATAGAACCTCACAATGTTCTCTGGTGGACAATTCAAGGAATGGGGAAACTGTTTCAAAGTGACTCTAAACCTAGTTTGGTATTTCTGACTGCAATGTGTTGTAACTCATTGTCAAACGGATACTTATATATTTCCGCAATCAGCTTTTATTTGGGATTATATAACCATAGACATTACTTTTTTGGCAGGAAATGAAATGACAGAAATTGAACCCCAGATTTAGCTGTTAAATCCAGTGAGATTAGTTGTATCCGGGAGCTAACATCCCTGACATTTTTGAAAAAGCAGGCTTAGAGAAAAAGGTACACCAAGTCTAAATGACAAAATGGGACGACAAAGTTAAGTTGAGGCAACTAAAACGATTTGGTTTTAAAGTCAGGTGGAGATCACGGTAATGGTTTTCTTTTGTGGCAGAACAACATTATCCATTAAAACATGTTCATGTCTGCATTTGTGTTAAATGTTCCAATATAACCAATAATACTGCAAGTGTTTAATTTATATGTGCTCCGGCAAAATCAGTGAATGAAACAAATAATACATTTATGTGAATAATGGATGTTTTACTACACTATTCGAAGCACTTTTGAATAAAATCATCAGAGCATTTCTGTTTAAAAATAGCCCCAAGGAAAAGACATCAAATTCTCAGAGTTAACATTGATTTTATTGCCTTTTTCATTTAAATATAACTACCCCATAAACACTATCCTGCACCCATACCACTATGGTGGATATTTTCTTTAATGCAGTTTGAAAATCTTTCTTGAAGCGTGCAGTCACAATCACTATTGCCTTTTGCTTTTAATGGATCACCTGTTCATTATTTGTAGTGCTTTTACTCACAGAAATGTGGAAATGCTCACAGACACAACCATTCATGTGCACTTGAATGAACATTTCTATGTCATTTAGCCCACATGACAATCCTCACCATCATTCAATACAGTGTAATGAACTGAACTACCCCAAACAATCCCAACAAACAAGCTCCACGTCCTCTACGACGACATTTTAAGCATCCTCCCTACAAGCCCAAAGCCAGAAACAGGGCCTGGGAAATCAAACCACACCACCATGAGCCAGTGAATCACTGCTTACTATTGGGAGTATTTGTCTTGTTTA
Organism: Pseudochaenichthys georgianus; assembly: GCF_902827115.2. Classification (NCBI taxonomy): domain Eukaryota; kingdom Metazoa; phylum Chordata; class Actinopteri; order Perciformes; family Channichthyidae; genus Pseudochaenichthys; species Pseudochaenichthys georgianus. The sequence goes on from NC_047523.1 coordinate 9,687,978, forward strand.
TTCTGCAAAACATTCAAAACAACACAGCCCCATTCGTGGGTTGAACCCAAAGATATCCTACCAGGCTGCAGGCTATGTCTCTGGCGCCACAATTCTGTGCCCTGTCTGTGAATCAAAACTCATGCAGACATTATTAAGCCGTATTATATCAGGACAACTCAGGTCGTGCGAGGTTACTCCTGCCGACCACAGAAAAATAATTTGCAGCGAACTTCAATGTTCTCGTTTCATTGACACATTTAGTGCATTTGTCCTATTTAGAAAACTGGATGTACTTTTGGTCTGTTGTCAGCAGCACTGAGCTGTAAATAATCCTGACTTACGTCACCCATTAATGTCATTAATTCACAATATTTAATGCACAATGTTCAAAAACGTATGGTCAACTACTGTCATAGATGTTTTTCTTTAGATTTCAACTTTCTTATTAACTTCATAGTTGAAAAGAATACTAAGTTGGAAAATGATGATATAAAAAAGATGGACAATATTAATATTTACAGTTTTAATTGAAATCCTATTCCAGAGCGTGCATGTATGGATCATTTTGCTCCTCATTGGTTAAGCCCCTGTCACACTGTACCGAAATGGACACCCGATGGACACACGATGAAGGAAATGTTCAAATTCGGCTGTGATCGTAGCAACATCGGGCCATTCGTGAGGGCGTCTAAGCCATCGTATGACCGCCGGTGGAGTTTCTCAGGCTCCGGCACAACTTCGTGAGCGGCAACTTCGTAAGGCACTCGTGAGGGCATCTTGTCAAATCGTGTCATCTTCGTGTTATCATCGGTGCATTCTAGTGTTGTCACGATACCAACATTTTGGTTTCGATACCGATACCAAGTCAAGAATTGCGATTCCGATTCTTTTTCGATACTTTTCTTAAAAAAAGGGAAACACGGAATATCGGCTTTAAAATTAGGAATAACAGATGATTTTAGCAGTCAGAACAACTAAAGCAGCAGTGTTACTAAGAACAGAAACGCCAAAGAGTCACGTCTAATATAAATATATATAAAAGCATTTATTTTAATTGTGTAGCAGTGAGTTTATCATTTTGGCAGCACTGTTGAGCATTTTGAAAATGTATTTTCATGCCTCTGTGCAAGGCTTAGTCTTTCTATCTTTATAGCCACTGGTGTAAAGTAACTAAATTCATAAACTCAAGTACTACTTGGGTACAATTTTGAGATACTTGTACTTTATTTAAGTATTTCAATGTTTCTTTTGCTACTTTGTACTTATAATCCACTACAGTTCAGAAATAATGGTGTACTTTTCCTCCACTACATGTATTTAATCCCTTTAGTTACTTCACAGATCTGGATGAATGATGTGAAATATAATCAAGTGTTAAATCAGACTTTAGTTCCACCTGGAGTAAATCCACCAGCTACCCTGCAGTCTACAAAGTCATTCAAACTAGCTGAACATTTATCAGCTTTGAGAACACTTTCATGATCAATCATTATAAAACATATCATATATATTATTCTGAAATGGACCAATCTGCACAATGACTACTTTTACTGTCGCTACTTTAATACTTTTACTTGAGGAACATTTTGAATGCAGTACTTTTACTGTAACAGAGTATTCCTACACTCTGGTGCTTCTAGTACAAGACCTGAGCACTTCTACTTTTACTGTCGCTACTTTAACTATATTTTGATGATAATACTTTTGTACTTTTATTTGAGGAACATTTTGATTGCATGATTGTTCCTACATTCTGGTACTTCTACTTTAACTCAAGTACAAGACCTGGGTACTTCTACTTTTACTCAAGTACAAGATATATACTTATACCACCTCCGTTTATAGCCTATGAAAAAAACTAATAGAAAACGAAGGCTAAAGCTAACGTTAGCAGATAGTGATGCTAGTTTGCTAGCTAGCTAGCTCAACGATAATATTGCGACATAAACACTTTTCAGTGCACATCACGCTCTGCTGCTCCGACAGGAAGCTCTGCTCTGAACACCTGAACGGCCCGTTCACAGACTTCTGGCGTCTTTTTTGTCAACAAGCCGAGGCGCAGCGGCGGTTGCACTCCCACTTGCAGCCATGCTTCTCGTTTTCTCACATGCTCTGGCAGCTAGCGCGTGGCCGCGTGCAAGAGAGAGGGGAGGGACTTAGAACGTGCTTGAGAGGAGCGGGACAGCAGGCACGGCTGCAGTGCAGGGAGTGGAAGCAGAGCGGCGTTTTTTCACGGGAGTACTTTTCCCCGTCATTCTTAAAGTACCGATACTAATGAAACGGAGGAATCGTACCGTTTTTAACGGCAGGGTATCGCGGTACCTTTCAAGTATCGGTACACCGTGCAACACTAGTGCATTCACACTCACTCTGATCGGGGCGAATGCCCGATGGCACCGATGATAACAAGATGCCCTCACGATGGCCTTACGAAGGGCAACATTGACACACGAATTCAACACGCAAATGAACCTTCGCAAGGTCCTTCGGCAATTTTTTGGCATGCCAAAGATTTTACCACCGCTCACGAAGTTGCTGCCGGAGCCTGAGAAACTCCGCCAGCGGTCATACGATGGCTTAAGATGCCCTCACGAATGGCCCGATGTTGCTACGATCACAGCCGAATTTGAACATTTCCTTTATCGTGTGTCCATCGGGTTGTTTTATTGCACAACAAAATAATGTAAACATATTATGTAAATAACCCAATTTGTGTTCTGTGAAACTAAAAAGGATATAATATATTATTTTGAAGGACAGTTGACAGGAAGTTGTTGTTGTTATGGAAACAACATTGCGGAGAAAACGTAATATTTTCTACATATAAAGACGGATAAAGTAAAGAACAAAGTCTGAAGATATCAGTACAGTATCATAGTACTGTAACATAATTGTTTTTGTTACTTTCGTTGCAGTTGTATGTCTTAAATGTAATGTAAATGTTGCCTTCGTGTGTGGTTCGGGGCCATCTTCGTGCGAAATTCACAATTCCATATTCGTGTGTCCATCGGGTGTCAATTTCGGGACAGTGTGACAGGGGCTTTAATGGGTAAATTCCACCAAGTATTTTTGAGAAATGACTGCCCAATAAACTTTTAAAGATACACATTTGCACACTTTTTATTGGATACATTTGTCAAGGCAACAGCTTAATGTTATGCAATTAACTTGTCAAATGTTAGCATACCAGAACACTTTATGTGGTGGGTAGGCCTGTCACGATAGACAATTTTGTTGATTGACATTGTCCCAGAAATAAATACAAAGAATGTTGTAAAATGTATGAATTTGATAATGATAACATAAGAAAATATAATTTCACCTTTCACCAAATTCACCTTTTCAAAGATCAGTGAAATCTAGACATTGGAATTGGGATGCAACATTTTTTTTAACTAAACAAATCATAGAAAATGGCTCTGTTGACATTATTATGGATGTCTTCCCAATGCCCAAGACGCCAAGGAAAAACCTTGTTGGAAAAATATTGGTGACAATTATATGTAAACAAACACATGGCTAATATAGAGGCAAGTGCAAATTATTGAGGTAATGTCTATATATTGTACAATAAGTCAATAACGTAATCGCAACAGGACAATCTGTTGGCAATGGAAAACATTTCTGTATCTTGTATCCAACCTGCATTCATATAGAACTCTAAGCAACATTTTCTGTAACAAAATATAGCAGAAAATCAGAGCTGCATACTGTACAGTGTTGTAATGAGAAACACTGCCAGTGGCTCCCAAACCACAGGAATATATTACAAAGCACCAGAAAGGAAGGAGATGTGCCATTTAGCCTTTGGTGGGCAGTTCTAGTTGAAGTGCTTCAGTGCCATGAGCACACATATTTTTAGAACGGACGACTCTTTTGGGAATCAGCACTGTGACCTGACATTAACAAAACCAAAATGGCAACAATAGCTATCCGCAACAGCTACTGTGAGATGAATTACAAAGGACTGTTAGTGATTAGTCAAGTTCGTAGAAAAAACTCATTTTCAGGTACGAGAGAGTGCGTTGCTCTGTAGCTATTTGACTCCGCTGAGTGAGTGAAAGTCTTGGCTCTTTCAAGGGCCAGTGTGAGACGAATCTAATGCATCTTGGCAATGAATAGTGTCCATTGATTCCACCACATCAAACTCACTTCCTCCTCACAGAGCTCCTTGCATGTCTCTTCCTTCCAGTTTTTCTTCTGTGTGTGAGAGTTTGCACGCACACATCCATATATTCTGCTAGAACAAAGAAAATCCATCCAAGAGGAGAATGTATACAACTTTCATGTCCCTGCTAACAGTGCTCAATGAACTGCCGCCATGAGACGAATCTTGAACCCATTTATTTGACACTGATCGAGAGTGACTGATTATTCCGGTACAAAGCAACAGTTGCTAGGATTTACGTTGACTGATGAAACAAAGGTATCCGGTAAAACCTCCCCCACAAACAAACAGAAGATGCATGGATGAGTTGACCTCAGACCTGCGGTATTAAGCAAGAAATGGTGGTCTGACCTGTTATTTTCTAAAGGCATAGAGAGCTGCTCGGTGTACAGTGACAGCACTATCAGTGTGAGATCTCCTGAAGAGGAATGGAGCTGTAATGTCATCTATCTGCAAGGCCTCTGTTAACGTTGGCTCCCAGGGAAGTACGAAATTGAGATAAAAGCTGGTGACCAATCGAGTGTCAGCCTGCCGAGTGCCTGGCTGTGCTGATGACGATCTGATAAAAGCGATGGACGAGAACACATGCTACGTCTTTAGATCTCTGCGGCTTCATTTATGTAGGGCTCTGCATAGCGTATTAGTCTGGCAAACGTTACACTAAAATCAATACTCGGCTGACTGGTTTGCTCCTTATTTATTATCGGTGTGGCCGTAAAATTAAGTATGAGTCATAATCAAGAAGGGTATAATTTCCCAGATTCATGCCATTAACGAGGGTCTTTCAGTTTTAGCCTTATCGGGGGAAGACTTGTTTATGAATGTGGAGAGTGAACAGTGGTCCAACATAGTCTAATGACATTTCACAAGGAGCCGTAAACCACCACCCATTGGGGTGGTGGTTTTTTATTGTCCAATCAAGACAATGGACTTCGATCTATGTTAATTGTATTTATACTTGTAACCTTTCATCTCAACCTTTTTCAAGTAAGTATATTTTAAACGTAAGCTTTTTTTGCTCTTAAAGAGCACTTTCTGTGAATATCACTATGTGAACACTTGACAATTGAAACCTGTTAAGTTTCAAGTAGATACAGCAACATAATACAATTTAATAAAAGTATTAAACTGATCTAAGCTCCTCTGTTTCATGCATTTACTCTGTTGTTGATGTACAATGCAAGCATACACTAACCTTTGCTATATATTGGGTTCTAATCAAACATTTTTAGACTATAAGAAAGATGATTTATCTATTTGGCAAAATCTTGGACGAGTAACGTGGCAACCCACAACACTTGATTAATCGTTGACTAAACCAGATGTTATCGGTTATGGCTAATTACCTATTAAACCTAACTTTGGCTCGATGGATTGGTTAAAAAATGCTGTATTCCCCTCACTTGTTATTATTTTCCACTAACTAAAATGAAGTAGCCACTGTTACGTCATCCAATGTTTTGTGAAAGACTATTTTGAAATCTAGAATTTGTCCTTTTGGCCAACGCCATCTTATTTTTTATGAACCAGAAGAGACATGAGAGGGTGGACCCGACAAATGAACACCGAACAACATTGTTTTGCCAACATAAATATTACAGTTTGCCTTCCTGAATGAATAACCTGCTTTAAAAAGGTAAAGGTTATCAGACTAAAACATCTAACTGGATGTTAGCCATGCCCTAAATCATACCCATTTGATTGTCTCTTTGTACTAAATAGGACTTTAATCAACAAAATAAACATCATGCTTTACTGAGGAAGATTTGAACAGGAAAATGTTGAATAAATCAAGTGAGAAGTAGGGTTATTTTCTTGTGGACAGAATACAAATGGATTATCTAACCCAGCCAAAAGCGTAAAAAAAAGCTTTTAATGTTGATCTCCAGACAGTGGAGTAATACTGCTCAAAGAATATGCCAGTCATAAACAGGGCTTTTTTAACAAACAATAAGAGCTATAAATGAAATATCCGTGTAAGTAAGACTTTGTTACTACAGTGTTTTTTAAGCTAGTTAGTAATGCTAACGATTGCATCTTGTGTAAGTATATAAGACCCCGTTTAATCCATTCTTAACACTTTTTTTGTGCTTTTGCTTTAGAGTTGCTTTAAAAAAAGACATACATTTCTCAACTAAATGCAGAGTATTGTTCCTTCTACAGCTCAATGCACACTGCTTCCACATGTAAGGAAATCCAAAGCTTGACAGCCCGTAAGCATTTACAGCTAAAGCTATAATAAGACAATCTGTCTTCCTAGTGGTTTAATGTTATGAAATGTATTCTCATAAATTATGCGGTAAGCAGAAGGACAGAATTACGTCCAAACTGAGGCCGTTTTGCATTTCTGTAGGTTGTTTAATGAACTGCCAACTAACACCAAACACACCTCAAAAGGAAAATAGAACAGTGAAACAAAAGTATAAAAATATCTTACCTTGAAGTCGCAAATGCATGTCACCATGTTCCCAATTCTTAGACATTCCCCATCGAACTTGCATGTGTTGGTGTCGCACAAGAACAGGTCTGTGTCGCGGTCATCAAAACCTGGAGGACCAAAGCCAACAAGAGACATCAGTGACTAAGTGTTTCTGTGTTCAGGCCTCAAGCAACTGTAACCTCGGCCCATCCAGGGTCGTCCATAATGAGTGTCCACCATTAGTCATGGCTCCCAAAGCACCATGCACTCTTTGATCACTTACTGTGCACTTTAAAAAAGACAATGCTAGTACACATGCTTGTCCTTAGCTGCCAAAATGATGAAAGACGGTTACAAAAAACCTGTCTCTGGAGGGATGAACAAAAGTGAATCCTTCATTTGATGTTTGGATGATGGTGGTGGACAGCACTGATTAAATATATCGGCCCACAATGTCACATAGGCGGTAGCATTTGATTCTCTACTCGTTTATTTAGGTTTGTCCTGTGATATTTGTTTGTGTACAACAAGGTTGACTCTTGGGCGTTGTCCTGGAGAGGCAAACCTGGCATATGATCCGATTCAGGCTGCGTTAGGGATCTCAAATGACTCCAACAAAGCATCCTGAATCAAATCAAACAGTCACATGGGCATGAGACTAGACTGAGCCCGGGGCTATTAGTCTACCTGAACTGATTGCTTACAAAAGACAACCTTATGTACATGCAGTCTTTTGCATTTCAAAAGTACATCTAAATTTGATCGAATTCCAGCTGAAATAGAGTCGGACATGTTTATTGTTGGAGCATTAGGATTTATCCTTGGGGGGAGTATTTGGCCAGCAGTATGATCTCATTAATTTGGCAGGTAAAAGACGCAAAGGCTTTATTCCAATTTGCTATGTGGCTGAAGATTTGGCACAGAACACAAAACATTTCCAGTAGCATTACTTTTGATCAACTTTAAGGGGGGTTTATGAGCAAAAAGACTGCTCTGTTTATAATGGCGAATTACTGACTGCTGATGATAACACACAAGGGTCGGATTACAGCCTGATTTGGGACGTTGTGCAGTAAATCATGATTTTTTTCTCTGAATATCAGATTGTTTAAACTATTTTTGAAGGGCTTAGTCTAGAAGTCATTATTATGCATTATGCATCTATACAATCTGCTGCATCAGCTTTAAAATACACTAGAGCCTGACTGATACAGCAGTTATTCAAATAAAAATTACATTGCACTCAGGAATGATATGCTGCTTTGCTGTTTGGAGTTAACCCTTATTTTTTCTTATGTTGAGCATCTTTGTTTAGCATCTATAATAATTGATTTGCAATTAAGTTTAGCATCGCATTTAAGTATCATTGCCAACTCTCTCTGTATTTTACTGTTGGCCTTGAATGTTTATCGGCCAATTTGTAGTTTCATGACGTAATTTAACTGTCACTTTAGATACACATGTGTTTCTTCCAAAGCGTCTTATTTGTATCTAAATTTGATGAAATGTCAACCACTGCAGTAAATCAAGTGCATCAGGGACACTTCAGCTCCTATATAACATATCAGTGTCTGTGTCTTACTATTTTGTGTCTCACTCACCTGAATTAAAGAGAAATACATATGTAGCAAGGCAAGGCAAGTTTATTTATATAGCACTTTTCAACACAAGGCCATTCAAAATGCTTTACAAAAAATGAAATACATTAAGAAAATGGCATTTAAAATCAGTCATTAAAAAGGAAGGCTAATAAAATAAACATTAAAAGAAAGAATACATGGATACAAGTTACAGTGCAGTCTATGATATGAATAGTTCAATTAAAAGCAGCGACAAAAAGATAAGTCTTCAGCCTGGATTTAAAAGTAGTAAGAGTTGCAGCGGACCTGCAGGTTTCTGGGAGTTTGTTCCAGATATTTGGAGCATAATAACTGAATGCTGCTTTACCATGTTTAGTTCTGACTCTGGGGACAGCAAGCTGACCAGTCCCTGAAGACCTGAGAGATCTGGATGGTTCATAATTTAGCAGGAGGTCAGAAATGTATTTTGGGCCTAAACCATTCTGTGCTTTATAAACCAGCAGCAGTATTTTGAAATCTATTCTTTGACACACAGGAAGCCAGTGTAAAGACTTCAGAACAGGAGTGATGTGATCCACTTTCTTAGTGTTAGTGAGGACTCGAGCAGCAGCGTTCTGAATCAGCTGCAGCTTTCTAATAGATTTTTTAGTGAGACCTGTGAAGACACCATTGCAGTAGTCGAGTCTACTGAAGATAAAAGCATGGACAAGTTTTTCCAAATCCTGCTGTGACATTAGTCTTTTAATCCTAGATATATTCTTTAGGTGATAGTAGGCTGATTTAGTAACTGTTTTAATGTGACTGTTGAAACTCAGGTCAGAGTCCATGACTACACCTAGATCTCTAGCTTTATCTGTTGTTTTGAACATTGCAGACTGAAGCTCAGGCATAACTTTTATACGTTCTGACTTGGCTCCAAAAACCATTACCTCAATTTTATCTTTGTTTAATTGGAGAAAGTTCTGACCAGTTCTGATCCAGTCATTGATTTGTTCAATGCACTTACTCAGTGTTTGAATTGGAGCATAGTCTCCTGGTGAAATTGTTACGTACATTTGTGTGTCATCCGCATAGCTATGGTAACTTATTTTGTTGTTCTTCATTATCTGAGCCAGTGGTAGCATGTAGACGTTAAAGAGAAGAGGCCCCAAGATGGAGCCCTGAGGTACCCCACATGTCATATTTGTCAACTCAGATGTGTATTTACCTATAGAAACAAAGTTGTTTCTGTCCTTTAAGTAGGATTCAAACCAATTTAGAACTGTTTCCGAAAGTCCCACCCAGTTTTCCAGTCTGTCTAGTAATATGTTGTGGTCAACAGTGTCAAACGCAGCACTGAGATCTAATAATACTAACACTGAAGTTCTGCCACTGTCTGTGTTTAAGTGGATGTCATTAAAGACCTTTACAGGAGCAGTCTCAGTGCTGTGGTTTGGACGAAAGCCTGACTGGAACACATCGAAACAGTTATTTAAATGCAATAAATTACTCAACTGTTGAAAAACAACTTTTTCAATGATTTTACCTAGAAATGGGAGGTTTGATATGGGCCTGTAATTGTTCATTACTGAAGCATCTAGATTATTCTTTTTTAAGAGCGGTTTAATGACTGCAGTTTTCAGGGCCTGTGGAAAAATACCTGAGTGAATAGATTTGTTTACTATATGAAACATCTTTGAAAAATCCTGTTGGTATAATATCAAGGCAGCAGGAGGAGGACTTCAGAAGTTGTATAATGTCCTCTAGGTTTTTATCATTAATCTGATGGAATTGTGTCATGGTGTTTGAATTGATGTTAAGTAGACACAGAGACAACACATTTGCTGTTCCTGATGCAGAGGCACTGATTTCCAACTCTACAGCAAAACAACAAAGAGAACTGTGGAAACTGATACAATGATAACAATGTAACACCTTATATATTACTGTTCCAGCTGATTAGGAGAGTTTAACTTCAAATGTGGTTTTGCAGCAGCAGCGTTTGGGCTTGGTCGTTTTAAACATTTAAAACCGTTTAATTAAACATTAAATATGACAAATATTGTATTTCAAGAAGAGCCTGCAGTCCAGAATGTGTGGTGTGATTTGAATTTCAAGCAAAGGGTGAACAAAGATACTTATCTTTGATGTTCAAAGATGAACAATGTGCGGTTTGTGCCTTTATTTGTCTCAGTTCATGCTTGTAGCCTGACTGGAAATTGTTGCATGCAAGCTATTTTACCTTTTTGACTGAGATCAAGCAAATACTAATTGATGATCCAACATCTCTTAGAAGAAATATATTTGAATGTCAGGTAAATTACCAGGCTGCAACTCAAGTATGAACAAACAACTTCTAATTGAGTGTTAAATTGATCTCATACAGATACACTCTTTTGTGATTATGTTTTTAAAGTAGGGATGGGTATCAATAACCGGTAATAAATTGGTACCGGTACCTGATTGGTCAGCCCTATGATACCGATAAGCTGCTGGACATCATGGCTGCTATCTGTATGTATGTTACGCTACGTTCCGGTTGGTGAGAAACACTCATGTGACAAAGGCGAACCATTTAAAATACTACTGAGCCTCATGTTTTAATGCTTTGATTCATTCTGAAATACCACAATAATAGCTGAATAAAAAACACATGAGACATCCAAAATCTTAGTTTATAAGTTATTTTGTTATCTTTTCTTTTTGTTCTTCTCAAAGACTTTAACAATACAGTTATTTATGTAAATAAATATATATTGAATCTTTCACATATTTTCACGCAACATCACGTTGTTATTATTTGCACAAAATGATGGAGGTATGAGTAGAGTATCAATAAATACCAGTATCAATAAGCAGTGATGGTATCTATAAAATCCCAACGATACCTATCCCTATTCCACAGGGAGCAAAAATGTCATGTTCAGCTTTAATTGCTCTCTTGGAGAAGGTATGGTGTCACTGTCAGGCTCAAGGACACCTCCGCACCATGTCCTCTGACTCTCACAACCCACTATCACAGCATGTAGCTCTACTGTATGTTTTAGTCATACTTGGGTAAGGTTCAACCATCCTTCAAATAGTTGTATTCAAAAGACAGCCACCACACAATCAGTTGGCACAACAGAATGAAATAACACAAAAAGACATTCACAGTTGGACTGCACAAGTGATTCAACTCCATCAAAAGGAGCACTTTGAAATCACCCTTTTATATTTTTGTTCCATGTCCTAGTGTACTTCAAGTTTAATGGTACTACATCCCTATTGCCCTGGTAAAAAACCGACAGATTCAATCACCAAAAGACAGAAGAGAAACTCAACATCATCACGCTAGTCTTATTATATTGGAGACAGACTCTGCACCTTCTGTAACCCGACTCTAATAACCAATGCCCCTTTTCCACTTCTAAAAACCCTCCTTGGCATGGAACAACCCATCAGGCAATAATACCCCATGGAAAAGAGGCCCAGTGTTAAATGGCCATAAAGTGCAAGCTCTCCATGCAAATATACAATCATTGAGCCAAGTACAGGGATACAGTATGAGAGGTATTGACGCTTGGGGTGCTTGGGTACAAAGCCCTTAGCCCAAAGAGGCCATACCAGGCAATCTGGGTAGCCCAAAAAAATTGGCACCCAGGCAACTGGCACTGTAATACCCACTGGAGAGAGGCATTGTTATAATGACGATCATGCTGCTGGCTAGGTATATAAATGGTTGGAACATTTCACTTTTTCTCACAAGCTTTGTAAGATGGGTTTGTTTTTGGTGGAATCACTCCAAGCTACTAATTTCATAGTTTGATTATTTTTTTTGGATAGCAGGCAATTCTTTTTATATGAAAGGAAAAAGAGAGAACGTGACTCTTGAACATTCCGTTAATCTGTCTTCCTTACCAATAAACAGATGTGCAGCTTGGATATCTTCAGCAGACATGAGCAAGAAGAACACATGTATCACTTGTGAACAACAACTTAGGTATTCATTGCAGCTGGTTATATGAGCAACAGAGCAATCAAGACTGATAGATGAAATAAAAAGGACACTAGAATGACAAAAGAGTGTTCCGCGAAATGTTTACAAGGACACATCAGCTTTTGTTAGGGATGTCAAGCCTCTGAGTGAAACAAGTACATATAACATAATAGAATAAATGTCCCAGATGATCACCTCTCAGAAAAATCTGGGCCAACAGAATTTCGGTTTCAAAGAAAATAAACCACCAATCTCAATTATGTATATGACATTGATTGCTTTAAAGCGCCTGGAAATATAGATTTACAGAACTGTTACAACCTGGGAGGCAATTTATCATACTTCTTGGGAACGCAATATTATTAAAAAAATGTTGTTAGTGTCACAGTTATAAATGACACACAATCACCCACACATGCAAGTGCTACAATCCGTTTACAGAGAGGTAGAAACTGTTTCAAATTCAGCAATCGGACTGCATCATTTCAGAGAACATCAACATCACTAGAGCAAGATTTGTTGTAAAAAAGATTTCTTTACCCCACTAAAAGTCATTGCTAAAATAAGGGGAGACTCACAGCAGAGAAATGTACATTGTCTCAATCTAAACATGATGAGTGCATTTCAAGCCGTTAGCTCCTTTTTAAATTCTTCACATTTACTCTGCTTCTTGGGTTTTCTAAACACAAATGGTTTTCCTTGTTGAGCAGGTAAAGAAATGGTTGCCGACAGCTCTGCAGACCCATGGAGTTTTCCGAGAGGAGTGTAGCATCCACATCCACACCATTTAACAAAGTAAAGCATTTACTGTTATTGTCTCCAACACCTCAGATCCATTTCCGAGCTAAATCTCAGTTCTGACATCTACAGGGAGCCTGTCCAAAAAACTGCAGAGATAATAACGTGCCAGTGTAGGTAAGTATAAGTATTGCAAAACACTTTCCTTCAAACACTTTGGCAAACAAAATCATGATTAAACTAAATCCTCAAGATATGAATTATCTTTCAAAGATGAACATTCCCGATGTGCAGAACTATGATCATCCCAAGATATAAATCCACCATAACTGTCAGTATGGGAGCTCCATTTTTTTGATGGTTTCGGTATCGAATAAGTCTTGATAAGTCTTGATAAATCAGTTAATCCGTCAAAGTTTTTGAATACCAAACCCTTTTTTGATACCAGGGGCTTTATTATTTCAGAAAGTGATTTGTTAAGAATATTTTTAGACAAATCTATCGCAGTACACTTTATTTACATGTTTGTGAGGTACTTTTCTAACTGTAAACAAAGCAACTAGATGTGGTGTCACATGTAAAGCTAGATCAAGTTATACAATATGAAATCTGACTCCTAATGCTAGTTTTCACGCTGATGAAGTAATAAATATGTATCAATACGCACAAGATGGACTATATTTTACAAGCATTTTACCTGTGTTAAGTGGAAGTTGTAGTGTGTCATGTTTTGACATTTTAATACACGTAGTAAAGTTAGCAACCACATTACAGGCAGTACCAGAACTTTGTGAAAATAGTAGTATTGTATAAGAAAACTATGAAATAGTCTACACTTTTGTTGTCTTATATTTTGTTAATGCGGGTACTGATTGAAAGGAAGTTGTGTCTCACCTGTGAAAGGAAGTTGTGTCTTAAATACACAGGCCTACTTTACAATAAATTAAACACAGCACTTGGGGAGTCCTCTGCACATTTGAAGGGGAAAAAAACATTATTAAAATGGGCCCACTTTGAAATAAATAAAACATATAGGTGCACCCTAAAAAGAGTTAAAGGTAGGGTAGGTAAGAATGGAGAAACCAGCTCGAGTGCGCTAGAATTTGAAAGTACACAACCGGAAAAAATCTGCCCCTTCCTTCAGACTTCCTTACAGAGCCCCTCCTCCAACACACACGAACGCGCACATGACCAATGAGGGCACGAGATAAGTTTGTGCACAGATGGAAGGCTGACAGGCAGGTAGGCCATCCAGTTACTTTAGCCGGGCCGGCTCAGATGATTGGTCGTGCTTTTACAGCGCTACGGCTTCCAGAAATTAATTTTTGTATGTATTTATTGTCAAAGCATTTAATATATTCATTGCTATCGGGACGTTAAGAGCATTCCATGGAATATAACAAAAAGTGTTTTCTGAAATAAATTACATACCCCATTGAATTATGACTGAAGAGCGTCAGCTGGCTTCCTCTCCCGTGTTGTTCCTCGATACGTAAAGGCTGCACCACCGTTGACAACTTCTCTCTACATATCAAACATACCGGTAAACCAGCATCGTTTGCTGTGAAAGCATATAACTCTGCCCATACAGAATTAAATCCTGTGTTCCTCCGGTACTTTTCTTTGATTTATCCATAGTTCGCTCATCGAGCCGGGGGTCAGGTTATTCACCTCCAAGAAAAGGCGCTCGCGCGGGACCGTAGCAGGATATGACGCATATTTTAGTTGACCTAATTAAAACCGTTTTGTTTTTTAGTTATGTGTCACAGTATCACCTCAAAATACAAGATACGAAACATTTTCGAATAATCGATTATTATTCGCCAGGGCTGCCGAATAATCGATTTTGATCATGGTCAGTTTCTGGCAACCCTAATCGGGATGACGTCATAATTCCTAATATCGGACCGATAATTATCGGCCCGATAATTATCGTGCATCCCTAGTATTCGGATCAAGGGGTCACAGGTTCAAACCCCACTGCAGTCAGCATGTTGTTGTGTCCCTTGTGACCCTTCACCCCAAATTGCTCCTGTGGGGGTTGCCCACAGTATTGAGTATGTAAGTCGCTTGGATAAAAGCATCTAACAAGTGACATGTAATGTAATGTGCCCATAATGCAGGCACACTAGAACTTCCTTTAACAGCTTGGTCTCAGTTTGCATACACACTTCATTATGACTAGGAAAATAACTTTTGATTCGTTAAGTAGTTCAAACTTTTAGAACATAATTATGTAAATTATTAAGTGCTATTTCAGTGTTCTTATTTGTGGGCCAATTGGCAAAATGTGACGGACTTGGAAGATCTAAGTCCTCGGTTTGGCCAATATGTCAAATTGGTTCGATGCCTGGCGCAGTTCTCAAGTTCTCTTTACACATCTATGGTCTCACACATTCAAAATACAATCTGACACCCTTTTATGGTGCACACAGCACAGTACGAGAAAGAGACAAACTGCAAAGAGAGAGAAATTATGTGTTTCAGATAAAGCTCTGGGCGGAAAAGCTAGCACATTTTCTTAGGAAAATTGTGGACATTAGGGACTGGAATTTGCGCAGCTTGTACAATATCAAAAGAAGATTTAAGATACATACTTAAACTAGTCCAACAAAAAGTAATACATTACTACTGGTATGACACAGCTGTGTGAAACCAACTCAAAATAATGAAACAAAGTAATTTTTTTGACCAAATTTCTGCTGTTATGGCTATAACAAATATATAATTTACTCTTATTGAGTTAGATATGAAGTATTTCTACCTCAAATATTTGCTTTTTAACATGTTTTTTACATCTAAAACACTCTAGAAATGGAACATACTCTTATTCCGACATCATTAAATGTTACATAAATCAATGGTAGGGACATATTCCTGTGCAATAGTGTTAACATACAGTATGACCCGCCGTTGTTTACATGTGTTTCTCGGTGGTTAAATCTCTAGGTGGGGTCTTGTTCATTTGTTTTGTGTGTTCTTGTCTTATTACGATCTTGAACAATTCTTGTTTATAATTGATACCGTTTCACAGTAAGCGCACTGATTAGAGAGCAAACTCCCTCTCGCATACCGTCTTCCATAAAATGCTGCTGGTTGATCCGGGGGTTTCTGGGCACAGCCTGAGTTGCCCTGTGTCAGAGGCCTGGAAAACGAACACTTCCTGCCGTTCCAGGAGGAGATTACAGTGAGCTGAATAATTAACGAAAACAAGCTAGCAAACATCAAATATTGAAAAGGGAATGTTTATATGCTAACGATTAAGATGGCGAGCGAAGCACTTACTTGTCTAAAAGAGGGAGCTTGTCAGCCAAATGCATCTCCTCCTCCTTACCTACCTGGAATTTCACAACACTAAAGAAGCACCAGGAGTCCTTCCTCCCTGTCTTAAGCATTGTTCTGATAAATAATTAAGTAGGCTACATTAATAATGTAGGCTGAACAACCACAGCGGTGAGACATCCTTTCGTGACCTCCCTTATGCCAAGGGCCCTTTATTCTATGACTTTGCAACAGGTTTTCAAATAGGGAGAGTCACAGTTCAGCCATTATTATGTTATTAAAAGTTATTAATGAGCTTGAACAGAATGGGTGCTCTAATTACAGCATTACATTTAGGAAACAAAGCAACAAAACAACTCTCTCCATGCTTGTTGCTAATTAGTAACTCTTCTGATTAGACCTTCCTACTTGTCTTTATTCATGTTTTTCTGCCGCAGTTTTCTCTCAAAGGTGTGGACCTGCTTGCAAAGGAAGCTTTCTTGACCTCCGTGTTGACAACTCTTGAAAGCAGATGGCCAATTCTCTCCAGACTACTGGTAATTCACTCCACTTGATGGGATTTACAGGCAGCTTTGCATATTCTGCACTCATCCCTGTCACTTCAACTATATCAAAGCGTCACATGGCCTTTCAGAGTGAAAAAAGCAAGGGTGGGGGGGGTTCAGAGAAGAAGGGATTGTGGCTCTTGCTCAGAAATTCTGCCACAGGGAATGTACGGTATCATATCATTGGATTGAAATTCTTGGTATACTGCAATCATGGAATCCTAAAAATGAAATGGGAGCAACTGGTACTGGAAGGCAAGAGATTAATATTAACACCTAAACTTGTTTTTGATACGGATGAATAAAATGGCACAAAGGCATGAGCTGCTTTTTGTCCAAATTCATTAAGTACACCTTTTAAAGATAACACAGACTCTGCTTGTTTATTTAAAGTAATAGGCCTATAAGCCAAAAAAGACTATAGGCAAAATACCACCACTGTGATGATTACACAAAATGCTGAATACACAGTCAACTGTGCCGAAAGGATATAAAAAAACCTGTCCAATGAATTTGAAAAGATGTGGTTCCCCATTACCATCCCATGCATAGATACTTAATTAATGGGGCACCAGCTTTTCAATGGAGGTATAAAATTAGCATCGTAATAAGACCTCAAACACTACATTGCTTATTTGGCTTGTGAAATATCGAACATGAATTTGTCCTGAACCCGGAGAAAATTATCCCCTGACTCAGCGGTTTTTGAGTGTTTTAGCGTCTTTCAGCACAATGTTTTGGTCTACAGACCACAACTGTTTAGGTTGAGTCCCATGGCTCTCATCAGTGTTACTGCCAGCAGTACAGACATTTGATTTCAGCAACAAAGCTCTGATAAACGAATGGGAACATTTCACAAATAACTAGTAGGGGTGTAACTGACCAAGAATACATAAAGTAAAATGTAATTGGTCAACTCTTGCCTATTTTATACTGATTGTTGAATCACATTGTTGTGTCTTTGTCCTTTTTCTAGTGGAACGAAGCAGTTTTCTTACGTGTAAAAAGTGCGGGACAGATGCCAGCCAGATACAAAGAACCACGTTTTCCCATCAGTGCGATGATTTGACTGTGAGATTGGCATTTAAATCAGGCTCTTTAGATTGAATATTTGGTGTGAACATGTCTGGTGAAATATTGTATTTCACAATATATGTACAGCATTTTGTGCTGCCCTCTAGTGGCCACAAAAAAACTTGATGTAACATAAATGTTAAGTACTTCAAATGACTTTCCAGCTTGTAATGTGCACCCACAGAATGACAGAACCAGTGCCACGCTTCCCCCCTACAGTAAGGTATTTCTTGTAAGAGTAATCTGTTAAAACAAGTATATTTTCCTGGTTAAAGGATGTAGGAAATTCCAATCTAAAACAAATTGAAAATCACTTCTTTCCAACCATCAGTACTATTCCAGTATGCCATGACAGTGTGACAGTGAGCCAGCTTGATCAATATTCTAAAACTGAATAGCTAAATAACATATTTATTATGTATGCTTTTGGCATGTCAGAAATGTCTTCAGAGAAAATCACTTCATATGTTGCCTGGTGACAGAAAGGTTTCACAGTTCCTTTAGAAGACTTGTGAAGTTTTACTTTAACACTTCCTATGTATAAATTACGGGTTCCATTACCCAAACATAACATCAGCAAATGCATTAATTTGCAAAAACATACGGCATGTAAAGATATAGGAACAAATGTTGTTTCTGTAACAGTTTAGTCGATCAAGATGTATTTTCCGGAACACTCCTTATAATGCATGTATCTCGTTGACACACTCTGTTCACCACAGACATCTCAAGACCAAGTCTATCCCTGGGCTCACCACAGAACAAAGATTAACTTGGTGTCAAGATCATTTTGGGATGCTGAGATCTGCCTCAGTGAAGCCTTCAAATGACAGTCATTCATGGCCATCCACAGATACAAACCAACCAGAATGCCAATCTTTGTCAACGCTCTTCCCTTTCTCTTCTATTCCACCAAACAGAATCTCAGTCATCCAGAGTTCAAAGCCAGTACTGCTCAAATTGGTAACCCTATCCCCATTTTAATGACACTACAGCCCATAATTATCTGAGTCTTAGCACCGAGGTGACACGGAACTCATCACAAAGCTGTTTTCCCAGCCTGGCTCATTCTCCCTAGCTGAATACTGTCACACATTAGTGTTGTTGTTAAAGTGCATGATATGCAGGAAGGAGCGGATAATTAAGCCCGGTGCAATTACCGTGAGTTTTTTCTTTTATAGTTATTATTTCTGAAAGGAGTTTTTTTACTCCACGTGTCACCTGTTCTGTCCTATTAATTGTAATTGATGCTGGGGGCATGTGTGTGTACGTGTGCTTTGTTCTCAGTATATGCACTTAAGCCTCCTCAAGGCATGTTGGATAAAAGCCTCGAGATGCATATGAGTGTCAGGAAGTGTGTACATACAGGATGTGCACTATTATCAGTCACGAGCAGATCATCAGCACCAGCGACAACAACACTAAAGCATCCTCCAATAGAATCATTATGGAGCATCTAAATAAACATATGCTCACACACCAAAAACCACTACAAATTAACATATTAAAGACAGATCAGCTCATGCATCACAACCACTGACATTTGGGATAGATTAATCAATCAATCGACTTTTTTTTATTTAAATCTAAAATTGTGCATTTAAGGGATTACACCATGCATTTTGAAGCTTTACTTTTAGGGAATTATCCTATTCTCAACTGTTGTATACCTTACCGGGGTGTCTAATTTCATATTTCTCCATTATGTTTTGGGATTTTTTTAAACTAATGAATTGTTTTTCCTTCTAAATCACTAATACATTAAAACCCTCACATGTTTGAGTTTTAGTTCATTCTAATTAGCTTATAATCATAATCAAATCTCTTGTTTCTTATACATAGATTTGTTTTCTTGAAACCTCCTGCCAGCTCTTTCTATGATGTTTGATATACATCAGCACTCTCTTTAGATCAACATCCGAGCCTACCCTGCTGGTATTTGGATCTGCAAACGGCAGTCATGATTCCATATTGACGTGTGGCTGTTATGAGCTATAATAGCAATACTGCCCGTGGCCGTGAGTGTGTGTGGAATTGGCTCGGAGCTATTTTAAGGGCTCAGACTTGGACAGGCGACAGGGGAAATATATGGCGGCACAGGCTGATTTACAGAGGGAGTCGCTGCAGCCCGGTCCGCTCCTGCTGCTTTTATCGCTCTGGGCACGGAGCAGAGAAAACAAGTTTACTGCTCGATGTCCCATAAAAAAGAACAAGTAGATTTGTATTTAAAGGAACACTTGATTGAAGGATAATAAGATTTATCGGTGCGTTTTATTGAAATTAAGGGAATTTAATGCATGATTAGTATAAATATCTCCAATTTCACTATAATGTAAGTGACAGATTAAGTACACAAACCTCAACTATCACCTGTTAATAACAGTGTTGGTTTTATTATTGTGGCGCACACCGCGTTTTTCCCGCTTCCCAGTCCTTATCCAGCTACATTTCCCGTTAAAATGCCCCTCACTGCTGCTGTTTCTCTCGGATCGAAATAATTGATCCGTGCCTGCCAGGTGATAATTTTGACATGCCTCGCTGCCATGCTCCGAGACACACTCAACCAGCACATCCAGGCAACCCCCCCCACCCCCCCCCAAAAAAAAGAATCTGCATCCTCTCATCACGGGGCTTTGCGGAACTCGGGATCACACCGCAGAGTCCAAACACACGGGGGACAACGACCCACAATAATATCTTATCTGAGAGGTCCTCTAAACTTTGCAGAGTCAGAACACGCGTCTTTATTGTAAGGCACACAGATGGCAAAACTCTGCCCGTATGATAGGACTCTCACCGGAGCAGTTCCAGCCTGTTGGCGTCTGGCAGTCGCTGAGGGAGGACGGGAAGGCGCGCAGCTGCTCCACAGGTAAAGTGGCGAGGAACGACACCAGGGTGATCCGGAGCCAGCCTCCCGCCGTCCCGCTCCACTGGCGCGGCCGCCGGGGCTCCGAGAGCGGTGCCTGCGCCGCCACGGAGAGACCCATATCTCACTGGCCCAGACCGCACGGGCGAGCTGGAGAAGAGACGCAGAATCGCACCGACAACTCCAATCCCGGCAGGTTCAGCGGGGCGCCTAGAGACCGACAGCAGACCATTTTCCGAGCGACACCGTGCGCCCCATGTAGCAGTGCTCCCCGGGGGAAGAGTGGCTCCAAGGAGAGGCTGCAATAAGAGGGTGGCGGTGGTTGGAGGTGGTGGTGTAAGGGGGGGAGAACTGCCGAGGGTTGGTGAGCGATGGAGGAGTGGGATGGAAAAGTTAGCCAGGCAAGGTAGAGGTACTTGCGGGAAGCCTAAGGATGCTCAAGGGTGAAAACAGGGGAGGAAAGATGAGAAATAAAAAAAGAAAAGAAGCGGGGGTGATACAAAAAGGAGGAGGAGGTAGCCAGAAAAATCCCACGGAGAGGTTTTCGGAGACGGTTGGGTGATAGTATCCACGGGTGACACGAGCAGAACTCCTGCACGAGCGGAGCGGTCCTCTCGTTTACTATGTGTGGTGCGTTCAGTGGCGCTGCGAGTTTCTCCCTCTCTCTCTTACCCACTCTCTCTCTCTCTCACCAGCAGCTGGTTTCTACTGTGCTTATGATCACGTGATGTGAAAAGGGAGGGGGAGCGGCTGCTCCTGTAATAATTGGAATATCTTACTGGTGGAAAAAAGAGAGTTAGTCAGAATGAGAGATAGCTAGGTGAAGAAGGAAAAGGGACCACAGTCCTGGTGCTATCAGTTGGTATTGGCTACACCCAGAATGGGGAGTGGGGAGGATAAGAGAAGGGAGGATGCACTTGCCTTTATAATTGGCTAGGAGCATTTAAAAAAAAGTCTGCAGAAATCGATTCGTCCAGCCTGGCCTCGGATAATTGCCCCGCTTTGAAACGACACAGACGCTATTTCTGGGTCTCTGCCTCCAGGCATTCCAGAGAGACCTCAATATTATTCATATTTTTTTTTGGACATAACCTCTCGGTGTCACGCGGGGCAGGCATGATGCGGCCAGTAATTGACTTGCATTTGGCCAGGAAAAAAGACGTAGGAAGGGTACGGCATCTGTGCAGAGCTAAAGGGGCCAACATCAGGTTGAGAACACTCACCCTCTTTGAACCGCGGAAATTAGAAGCCACACGCATGGAAAAGCCCAGGAAAACAAAGGGGCTGCTGTTAAGAGCCTTAACGACTATAAAGACACTTGACCTCATGATTATGAGGAAGCAAAGCTGCAGCTGCCTGTAAACAAATACATCCTTTATTGCTTTTCACTTTAAGGTCATTACATGCAGGGCCGCCCCTGGCCAACTTGGGGGCCCATGCGACATTGTGAGATGAGCCCCCCCCCCCCCCAACCGACAGGAGTAAACACTTTTTTTTTGGAAACAAAGTACTTTGCAAATATAATTCCTGTTTATTATTATTATCAACACAGTTACTTTGTATACAGTGAGGTAAATGGTTAATGTGCATGTATGTCGTTCAGTGTGCGTTTACAGGTGAATACGTCTGCATTTCCTGCCAAATACTAGCCTCAAAAAGATTAAAATATAATTAATGTAAATAAACTACTTATACTAATGATAATAATAATCATAATCAATTAAATAATGTAAATACTATATTTTATTATAATATAGTTGTAATATGTGACCTGCTCCATCGAAATCAGTCGCATTGACCCGAAGACACATTTTGAGTTGTATACACGGTTGGAAAGAGGATATTCCTAGCTTTCTAATGATATCAAGATTGTTTTTGTACTCCAAATATTAAGCGAAATATATCACATTATATAATGACTGTCACAGAGTCCTCATTTTGAGAAAAAGGCCTTTAAAGTTTCCTCTTCTCTGGAATCCATCGATCTGATTGATTATTAGTGGAGCAAATGATCAAAATACTACGGAGGGAAGATATTTTCGTTTGGAGGGGAAGCTCGCGAGTGTGTGTGTATACGTGTGTGCGTGTGTGTGTTTGTGTATTTTTGCGATTGTGTGTATTGTGTTTGTTTCCCCGGGAAAACCCTCACGAGAAACACCGGCTGTTGTTGTGCCTGCTGTGGCGTTAAATTACTCCGTTCTCCGCTTGTAATTATGCCGTTACAAGCTTCAAAGTTATATTTATCATCTGAATTTGCCGAAACAAGTTTAATATTCTGAAAGCCAAGACTCTGTTTAATTTAAATCAGATGAAAACAAACTGTAACGGATCCTGCCGTGTTATCTATGATTACTTTACTCTTACGTTCATAATGTCAGCCGGAGGGAGGGGGGCGGCGCTGCTGGAAGAGCAGAGTGCGAGTGAGAGGTGCCTGTCTTCGTCCCTTCACAAGCTTCAAAAATGTACTTATCGTGTGATTTTGGAAATAAAAGTTTCATATTCTGAAAGCCAAGACTTGGTTTGTTTAAAATCAAACAAAACACTCGAACCCTGAAAAAATAGTTTTTTACGTAAATCCACGTTTATTCTGAAATGAGCCGTTGCGACTTCCGACTGATTTCGATAGAGCGGGTCACATATAGTCAAGACAAAACATGCTTATGACATGCTCAAAAACTGATATTTCTTAAATCTGTATTCAAACGTAGTTCCCTCTGTCAGCAATGTATCAACAACTACACACACATTTCTATCAGTATTTCTCTGTGTTGTGGTTGACATGACGATGACTGTTACGGCCCGTCCACACAGCGGCTATGGAAAAATCTTGCCGGCGGTCGTGTCTGAAGCTCGACCAACAACCAATCACATGAATCTCCCGCCCCGGACACACAAGCAGCGGTTTGATTGGCTAGAGCTTGTACTGGCATATGATTTGATTGGCTGACGCTTCCACCGAAAGCTTCAGAAGCTTACAAAGTTGAACATTGCTCAACTTTTGCAGCCTGAAACGCCAGGAAAGCTCCGCTCTGCTTCCCACAATGCAGTTCGGCGAAAAGTGATGTCACCTGCAGTCAAAGTGAACGGGCAGAAGCGTTGGAAGAAGCTTCCAATTCCGCTGTGTGGACAGGCCGTTAGGAGTTAAGGGGAGAGGCTGAGCATCACCATTACATGTGCAAATTGACATAAAAGGGGGAAAAATGCTCCATGTTTTTTAGGCTGTAAACTTGAACTGTTATGTAAGCCAACTAGACAGACAGTTTATCACTCTTCCTCCTGTACATTAGCAGATAAAAGGCATCACATACTTGAATGAATGTTAAATAAAGAATGCTGGAAATAACTGCATCTCCATTAGCCTGTATGCTCTGCAGAGACTGCCTTCTTCATGTCGTGAATTGCAGCTGATGTTTTAATGGCAATTGGAAATTTGACTTATACAACATTCGCAAGTTGTACATTTGACTCATACAATATCATACAATACAATATACCCACCTTCGAGTGATGCTCTAGTTTCTTCATGTTTTGTTTTTTTCCCCTCTTGCTTGTGCCGGACTGAAACTGTCTTTTCACCGACATCTCTTCACCTGCATAGTGGCCGTATCAAAGCCGTGATTGGTCAGATGTCGATTCATTGCAACGGTGTCGAGTAACAGACGTGCTCCCCTTGTCACCTCTCACTCTCACTCTCGCGGGGGGTGCGCGGAGAACTGCGCACAGCAGCTGAGGCCCTCTGGGCGGGGCCCCCTGCGCAAGGCGGGGCCCCATGCAGGCTGCGTGATTGGCCTGTAGGGAGGGGCGGCCCTGATTACATGGGAATATCTGTTGTTTGTCTTCGGTAATGGGGTCATGTTTTATCTGCCACTGCAACTAGTCGCATACGGACACACATACCTGCACGCTAGAGGTATTTTTTGGCATCGTAACATTTGAGGAAAAAATATGCATTTCTTTACACACAAACACACAAAGGTGCACCGAGACGAATCTCAAGTGTTGGTGATAATGATTATAAATGACTGTCACACGATTCCCCCCCATCAACAATCTCATGCTGCAACTCATCTCATGTCAGGTCTCCATTTGCACATTAGGAATTTCTTTAATTGAGTGTAAATATCTTTTGACACTTATTGGTTTAAGGCTATATTTGTATTCTTAATGGTGTCATTGAATCAAATTACTGTAATGTGAAGTGCCTAAGTTGGTGAGAATTCCCACTCAACACTGCTGTTCTAAAAAGGTTTCAGGCATCCTTTAAAGTAATAACCTTTAATATTTTAATTTCTGTCTAATCAATATTGCCCATTCATGTAACCTTATAGTGATGGAGCCTAAAGGGGCCTCCACACCAAACTGACACCAAAGAACACGTCCCGACGGAACACGACTGTTGTGTCGCCTCACGTCTCCTGCGTCTTGGCCAACAGTCGCACTGAAACACACCGCAAAGACTTCAGCCGACAGCCAAGTAGCACGTACAAACTGCGCATGCGTGAGTAGCAATAACTCTCCTTACCAGCAGGCGCGGTAGTGTGTATCCGTCATTCAAAAGTGGCAACAACCGGAAGACAGACTGCGTGATATAAACAAACAACAAATAGCGTGTGCGTTCCATTTTCACTCTACAGCGAGAAGCTCATGGGGCTTTCCCGAACCTGTTGAGAGCTGAAGTTAAATTAAATCTCAGATTTGCCTTCTTAAAGGTCCCATGTCATGCTTTTCCGGTTATTACCCGTCCCCTTGTGTGTTATGAAGGTTTTTATGCATGTAAACAGTCTGCAGAGTCACAAACCCTCAAAGTACACCCTGTAGCGAGTAAAACTCTAACGCAAAAAATACCTGTCTATGCTGCCCCAGAACGCCTCGTTGGACATCTCTCTTTTTCTTCCTGGGTACAGTGACGTGCCCATACCCAAATGGACCAATCCGTGGAACCGTTACGTTACGTCTGCTGAGCCGTTACGTTAAGTCCGTGGATTGGTCCAAATTGACTGATCCGGACTTCCTCACACACACACTCAATCCTTTCTCAGCTGCAGCTCCGCCGATTTCTCCTCCCTGAGATGGTGGGACGTTAGTTTGGGTGCCTCACTTCCGTTTCGCTTCTCATGCACTGATCCGCTAAGCTGAACAGCCAATCAGAGTGATTTCTTTTGCCGACGGCCTTTAGCCGACACCCTCCCGATTCAACATGTTGAATTGGGTGCGGAAGGTGTCGGCGCGGCCGAAAAGACACGACGGGGTGGGACACATCAATCTGAGTAGGGCGACAGGACGCTCATCGACGGCCTGACTTCTCGACGGCCGAAATCAGCTTGGTGTGTAAGGACCTTAAGCCTCACTAATGAAAGTATTACAATATTGAAGTATTTGCAGTATTATGAACCGGGTGTCTTAGGCGACATTTCCGGAAATTATGCAAGGCAAGTTTATTTATACAGCACCTTTCAGCACACGGCAACCCAAAGTGCTTTACAAAATAAAATAAAAGACAATTAAGAATAAATACAGTGGAAGCACAGTATAAAATGACATTTAAAGACAGGCATTTAAAAAGCAAAGATAATAAAATAAACACAACAGGTTTAAAATAAATGAATAAAAGCCATACTGCAGTGTGAATTTGAACAACTCATCCAAATGCAGCATCAAAAAGATACGTTTTTAATCTCGATTTAAAAGTATTAACAGTTGCAGCTGACCTGCAGGATTCAGGGAGTTTGTTCCAGATGGTCGGGGCATACTAATCGCTGCTTTTCCATGCTTAGTTCTGACTCTTGTAACAGAGAGCAGACCCGTCCCCATCCCTTTCATTGTGACGCGATGTTTACAGTGAGAACAGCTGCTGAGGTCAGTGCAGAAAGCAGAACAGTGTGTATCATATATATCGCTCAACAATATATGTAACAGGCCTAAATTACACCCTTTATTTGCTTTAGGAGATATCAAACAGTAGATATTTTTCATGAAACCATATAGTGCTTCACATAATAAAATATACAAGGGCTGTAGCCTGATATTTATTATATGCTTTAGGAGCTGTTTGTGTTTGTTGTACAGTGTGTATGTGGTGTGTTGTACATTGTGTGTGTGTGTGTGTGTGTGTGTGTGTGTGTGTGTGTGTGTGTGTGTGTGTGTGTGTGTGTGTGTGTGTGTGTGTGTGTGTGTGTGTGTGTGTGTGTGTGTGTGTGTGTGTGTGTGTGTGTGTGTGTGTGTGTGTGTGTGTGTGTGTGTGTGTGTGTGTGTGTGTGTGTGTGTGTGTGTGTGTGAGAGATTGAACACTATCAAAACAGATTGAACCTATCCACCAAAATCTGTGATATTTGGATACATGAGAGGTTTCTCAATACTCAAATTTCCCCTCCTCGACTCCTATCCTCGATACTTAGTCCCGCCCACAGGAGATGCGAGCGGAGGACTGATGAGGGGAACCTAGGAGAGAGGAGTGGAAGCAGCAGGCGTTTAGAGAAATGAGAACTCCTCTCCTCTGAGCGGTCATTTTAAAGAGACGTCCATTAATGATGACAGGAGGCACATCAGCCCTCTGTCTGATGGACAGATGTGTTCATGACCACTTATATATTTACTTTTATTCATTGACAGTGCGGTATAATGAGACAATAACAGGCTACAGATGCGGACACACACACATATTTATATAAATATATACAATTTCAGAATCAAACAAGTATGAGAGCACTCTCATAATAATGTAACACAATCAGAGACTGGATATATCCCCCCCCTCTCTCTGGTCGCTGAAATGGGCAATTGAAATTACGGGCCAAAAGTTGTATTTACAAGTATTAAAGTAAGCAGAGGACACCAAACCAACTGAGACCCGTCTGTCCGCTGCATCTACACACTGTACAACACACACACCTACACACTGTACCACACACACACCTACACACTGTACCACACACACCTACACACTGTGCCACACACACACCTACACACTGTACCACACACACCTACACACTGTACCACACACATACACCTACACACTGTACCACACACAAACCTACACACTGTACAACACACACACCTACACACTGTACCACACACACCTACACACTGTACAACACACACACCTACACACTGTACCACACACACCTACACACTGTACCACACATACACCTACACACTGTAACACACACAAACCTACACACTGTACTACACACACACACCGACACACTGTACAACACACACACCTACACACTGTACTACACACACCTACACACTGTACCACACACACACCTACACACTGTAACACACACACACCTACAGCTCCTAAAGCATAATCAGGCTACAGCCGTTGTGTATTTTATTATGTGAAGCACTAAATGGTCTCAGAAAAATATGGACTCTTTGTTTGTAGATATCTACTAAATTAAAGCAAATAAAGAGAGTAGGCCTGTTATACTCAGTGATATATATTATACACACTGCTCCGCTTTCTGCATGGACCTCACAGCTGTTCTCTCTGGAAACATTGCTACGCGATGAAAGCAGTTTCTAAAATAATATCCAGGGGATGCATGCAGAGCTGTCATTGGTTGAGATAAGTCCGGCCGTGCGTCACGCCTCCACCGTTCCCGTAAATGCATCTGTGGAGGAACCATTAGTGTTTCCTCGGTTAGATCTCCTCCAGAGAGCCTCCTCGACGCTCGATCCTCAGTCCTCGATGTGCATTAGAGAAATGAGATGTCCTTCAAAATGGCGCGCTGAAATTAATTTCCGGGTCACTACTGGAGGACCGAGGAGTCGAGGAGGGGAAATTTGAGTATTGAGAAACCTCTATTGTTATGTTATGAGCATTTCTTTCTAAGCCCCGCCTTTTTGCAAATATGTTTTGATTAATGGCGGCTATACTTATCTACTGAACATTCTCATTAATGTGTCTGACCCTCCACCGATGCTGTATACTAAGTTTGGTGTCGAAAAAAATTGAAATGTAAGTGAATATTTCACTGTTTTGAACAGTATGCTAATAAAAAAAAAATCAAAGTAGGCGGAGCTCAGAGGTTCAACAGGACCAAATGTAGAGCAGGTCCACCCGGATAAGTGTGCAAAATGTCAGGTCAAACGGACTTACGGTGCGACTATGTAAATTGTTCCAAGATTATTTACATATAGGTGGCGCTAGCGAGCGTGTTGGACAATTTTAACCCATTGACTCCAGAATGTACAATTTTTCACCGGTCCTGGCGTCCGTGCAAAGTTATACAATGTTTCAAGGGTCCTAAAGCCCTCAAAAACATGTTTAAAGCGCAGGAAGAAGAACAAATCCGAGGATAACAATAGGTTCCTCGCACTTCGTGCTAGGACGCAGTTGGGTCCTAGCGCTCTCGTCCTCGGGCCCTAATAACGGAAGCTTTTGGCATATGTTTTTCAACGGCTATGCTCTGCCCTTATGCAATAGTAGAGGACCCTGGCTTTTATTGATTGTGATTGAAAGTGATTGAAACACTTTCTAATTATTTATTTTGTAATATCTTCAAGACATTCTTTTTAGTTTTACAGCTTATTGAACCTTTTTGTTTGACAGCCATTATAGATAATATGGCCACCTGAGTGTGTGTGGTACTGTTTGTGGTTTGTTTTAACTGTGTAATAAAGTTAATTATTCAAAATGTTAGAGTTCCTTATTTTGAAACGGAAACTTGCACTACTGTTCAAAATAAATCAACACACTCTCACTCCATAATCGTCCAGGAGCGACGTTTGGTCAGTGTCAGTGGCGTGCAGTTGTGACGCTCCTAGGCTCCTTCAGCTTCATAAAGGGACGCAAATAGCTTTCAACTGATTGCAATGTATTCCCATCTGCGTCGGGATTTGACGCTCATGGAAGCACGGCATTGTGTCGGCTGCCCTTAAAGGCAATGTGAGCGTCCATTCTCATTGGATAACGGAGAATTGTACACCCGGAAGTAAGTATTCCCCTTACTGTCGATTGATTTTACAGTGATATCTGCACTACTCATCGACTAAAAAACACCAGATTATCCTTTTAATTAAACAACATTGATTGGTTTAAATTGTGTACAATGCTTTTGTATTTTTCCCCTTCGATTTGGAGAAACAAATATTTTTTCGGAGTAAAGGATGGCAGAAGACACTGTAATATTCTGTTCTATGGACATGTAAGTGTCTACATAAACAGATGAAGCGGACCACTTCTTTCATTCTGAGTGTCCATCTTTTATTCCACTGGCGCATAACATGCACACATACCTGACGTCATTCACGTGATCTCTGTAATCAAAGATCTTGTATTCACCAAGATGTTACATCCCCCTTCTTTAGAAAAGAACAGTATAGCTGCCATAACAAATTATAACATATGCATTTAAAATAAATGTACATCTTGAGGCACTATATCTACTAATTGTGATTACTCTATCACTGAGGGAATATTATAAGGCTGGTACATCAACATTTAGTAAACACTTCTGCAGTTTAACTTATCTTGTTGAACAGCTGCCCAGAAATAATTCTAATAGAGCATGTAGTACTGCTTCTGAAACAAAACTGTTGAATTCAATTTCTAAACAAAGAAAAATCACAGTGCATTGTCAGTGTTGCATTTCTCTCTTCTTTTTTTTTTACAGATTTCTTGGCTTCACTATGCGGCCTGATCTTGTGATCTTATTGTAAACAATGTGTGATTGCTCTCTGGGGCCTGTTTGTTTCTCAGTGTCCTGATGCAAAGTCTTAGTGTCCTCAGGCTCCAACTGCTCGTCTGATGGAGTCTCCTGATCTGTGTCACTCTCACACGTTTGTAGAAGGTGACGCCTGTCAGAGAATATTTTAAGGATATCTCTTTGTGTTTTAAGATTCTCAGTTCTTCTTGCCTGTGCTCTGTCTGTAACTAGAGGAGGACAAAGGTCAAAGTGGTCTTCTGCTTTCCTGTGGGTGAGGGGTTTAAAGGCACATGCAGAGTTGCATATAGAGATGTCTTTGTTTTTAGGCTCTGGTGTTGATTACCAGAGGCGGGAAAATAGGCCACTCCGTATGGATATACAGACCATGTATTTGAGCTATGTCTTCAGAGATTGCAAGGTGGCCGACATGAAAATGTGACTATGCTGTGTAATCTCTCCCGGCCGTTGGATCTCTCAATAAATCCCAGTGTTTGACATTCAGAATTCCTGCTCCTCCCGTGTCTCTCTGAGTCCTGATTTCCATTGCAACAGAAGTTTCCCTTACAAATTGGCGTCACGGAACAGGATACCAAAAGATCTTCAGAGGCTGGTAAGTACATTTCTATTTTGAGATTGCTTGCCAGTATCTGAGGTTGACGGTATCATAAAATTACCTGTAAAAAGAACTGAGCTGCAATGTGATAGATTTGTAAAAAGATCGCCGAATTCTGGAGGTCTCAGTGGTCAAACTGGTTAAATTAACAGCAGAAATCGGCTCAAATCTTCCTGCAGCTGCTGCTGGGTGTGTGTGATTTCACCCCCACCCCCTGCGGAGAGCAGACAGAGAGGGAGAAGCGCAGAGTGCCACATATTCTTTTCCTCACACCATTTTTTCGATTTGGAACAAAACAGAACGGCTATAAGACGGGAAGGGTGGTATGCGGGAAATGTGACATGGAGCTGTGTTTCATAACTGATGAGTTGTTAAATTTGGCTGTGGTTGGAAGACAGGGTAAATAAAAGACTCTGCTCGCCGGACGGGACGAGCAAAGCACCACTAAATTAGCATAGTGGTTTTTGATTTGAGAATAAATTAGTTATTGCTCTTCAACAGATTGGAACAGCACATAGTCATTGGTTCCGCGATTATTGCCATTTTTGAACTAAAGAAAGTGGTTGAACATGGTCTGGGAATGTCATATATGAATTGCTGAATATGAGTAAGTAGGAACTCATAATTAAACAGATATTTCCCTACCCCCTCTGAGACTCTCCCCTAATTCGGATTAAATTAAGCTGGAAGGGTTTTTTGTCATGCTGGCGATTGTTGAGAGTTCATGTCTGTTTGTATAATTGTTTCGTGTTTGTTTGTCTACCCGCCGTCTTGTGCATGCGTTGTAACAACTCATAATGAATCAGTCCACAGCCAGGGTAAAATGAACTAAACTTTAGTTATCTCACCAAAATTAAATGACTTCAGAAAAATAAAACAATAATGTAAAGATGAAAAGCTCAAACAGCTCAATGTTGTATTATTTGTTTCATTTATTCTTAATCTATGTATTATATGGTAATAATGAATAACAAAACTTAATGTATTGAACACATTCCGAAACAAAGAAGATAAGACAGAACCAGACTCAGACATGAGGACTGGCTTATCTATAGCCAGTTGAGTAGCACTTGAAATACTTGGCTCTATGAAACCTGATGTACTTTATGATTCTGTTTTCTTCAAGGTTGTGTCTTCCTGGTCGAATGTACTTATTGTAAGTCGCTTTAGATAAAAGCGTCAGCTAAATGCAATGTAATGTAATGTAATGATACTCAGACAGTAATTGAAACTTTTGCGCTGTTGCTGCAAAATGAAAACCTTGTTGATTGTCTGTTTCCAACTGGCCACTGGAATCAGATAATTTATATACGTTGAAGTTCAATATAGTTTAACATTCTTTATTAAACTGTTTCAAATTATTTCTAGTACAATTGGTCTATACAGACATTACTACAATCCTAATAGTTGTCAAATACTGAGCTTATGAACAATAGAGTAAAGGTCGCTGGTTAAGCCAGGATCAATATACTTGTTGAGGTTTTATTGTGCACATAATAAATGTGTTTAAATGAATTGCGCAATTTTTAAAGGAGTATAATGTTGCAATTTTTTTAAGATAAGTAATTGCAGTTCAAAGATAGATGTTGTTTTCTCCTTCTCTCGTTCACGAGCACACAAAATAAATCATAAACATTTCCAAATCCGAACAGACAGAGAAGTAAACTAAACTATTTTGCTCTTCATTTTTTTTTAAATGGGATTTTCCGCTACATAACAGAAGACTTAATACAGGACTTAAAGAACGTTTTAAAGACAAGTCAGGGACA
Source organism: Pseudochaenichthys georgianus (assembly GCF_902827115.2). Lineage (NCBI taxonomy): Eukaryota > Metazoa > Chordata > Actinopteri > Perciformes > Channichthyidae > Pseudochaenichthys > Pseudochaenichthys georgianus. The sequence goes on from NC_047523.1 coordinate 9,720,625, forward strand.
GTTAAAAAAAAAAAAAAAAAAAAAAAATGGTGCTATTTGACACATGGAGAGGTTTGCATTTTTGGACGGAATCTCCCCCTTCCTCTGCTCCTAAAGTCCTGCACCCGAGGTCAGACACAGGTGTGACCTCTGGAGGGGAAGAGAATCTGAGCAGACCACAGAGCGACCATTGGGTTTTTTTTTATGGCCTAAAGGCACAAAGAGGAACATCTGGCTACCCCCAAACAAACAAACACACACACACACACACACACACACACACACACACACACACACACACACACACACACACACACACACACACACACACACACACACACACACACACACACACACACACACACACACACCACACACACACACACACACACACACACACACACACACACACACACACGTATAAGTGATTTACAGTTACTAAATCAGCCTACTATCACCTAAAGAATATATCTAGGATTAAAAGACTAATGTCACAGCAGGATTTGGAAGAACTTGTCCATGCCTTTATCTTCAGTAGACTCGACTACTGCAATGGTGTCTTCACAGGTCTCACTAAAAAATCTATTAGAAAGCGGCAGCTGATTCAGAACGCCGCTGCTCGAGTCCTCACTAACACTAAGAAAGTGGATCACATCACTCCTGTTCTGAAGTCTTTACACTGGATTCCTGTGTGTCAAAGAATAGATTTCAAAATACTGCTGCTGGTTTATAAAGCACTGAATGGTTTAGGCCCAAAATACATTTCTGACCTCCTGCTAAATGATGAACCATCCAGATCTCTCAGGTCTTCAGGGACTGGTCAGCTTTCTGTCCCCAGAGTCAGAACTAAACATGGAGAAGCAGCGTTCAGTTATTATGCTCCAAATATCTGGAACAAACTCCCAGAAACCTGCAGGTCCGCTGCAACTCTTACTACTTTTAAATCCAGGCTGAAGACTTTTCTCTTTGTCGCTGCTTTTAATTGAACTATTCATATTTTAGACTGAACTGTAACTTTTATCCATGTATTCTTTCTTTTAATGTTTATTTTATTAGTTTTTCTTTTTAATGCTTAATGTCTTTCATTTTTTGTAAAGCACTTTGAATTGCCTTGCGTTGAAAGGTGATATATACATAAACTTGCCTTGCCTTGATCCACTTTGTGTGAGGAGTGGCAGATGGTTTTGGCGGGCAGAACAACTGAGGCAGCAGGTAGTGGTGGCAGAGGTGCCAGGGAGTCACATCTGATGGAGATGGATAGAGGCATTTATTTTAATTGTTGCAGTCAGTTTGTGGTTCTGGCAGCACTGTTGAGCATTTTCATAGATGTGTTTTCATGCCTCTGTGCAAGGCTTAGTCTTTCTATCTGTATAGCCACTGGTGTAACTAAGTTCATAAACTCAACAGGTACTATACTTGGGCACTATTTTGAGATACTTGTACTTTATTTGAGTATTTAAATGTTTTGCTACTTTATTCTTCTACTTCTACAGTTCAGAGGTACATGGTGTATTTCTACTCCGCTACATGTATTTCATACCTTTTAGTTACTTTACGGATCTGGATGAATTATGTGAAATATAATCAAGTGTTAAATCAGACTTTAGTTCCACCTGGAGTAAATCCACCAGCTACCCTGCAGTATACAGAGTCATTCAGACTAGCTGCACCTTTATCAGCTTTGAGAACACTTTCATGATCAATCATTATAAAACACATCATATATTATTCTGAAATGGACCAATCTGCACAACGACTACCTTTACTGTCGCTATTTCCACTATATTTTGATGAAAATACCTTTATACTTTTACTTGAGTAACATTTTCAATGCAGTACTCTTGCTGTAACGTAGTATTCCTACACTCTGGTACTTCTACTCAAGAACAAGATCTGAGTACTAAAGCTAACGTTAGCCAGAACATTTTTTCAGTTCACTTCACGCTCCGACAGGGAGCTCTGCTTTGAACACCTGAACGGCCCGTTCTAACAGCTGTTCACCAGCGGTCCAGTCTGTAAGAGTCACTCCGGACCGCATAATATGGGAGGAAGAACACCATGCGGCAATGTTGGCACAAAACAGCTCGCGGCTGCAGATTGTCACGTAGTGATCGTCTTCTCAAATAGGACATCTTTGATAATAGATTCTGGTCTATCAGAATCGAGGTGGCGGCTTGGTGTTGTTGCAGGAAGTCCCGACGGAGAATAATTTTGCGGTAACACATCTCTATATACATTGATACAACATTACGTGTTGATAGAGATCGTCACATAATGAAATAGGACCCCACGGTTTGATGATTGATAGGTGTGTGGGCTGTCTTCCATTTTCACACACAGGACCAGGAGCGGACTGGCCATCGGGACGTTCGGGACGAATCCCGATGGGCCGGTACTGAAGTGGGCCGGTCGGACGATGTGGGCCGGCCAGTAACCGGCAGGGCTCGACATTAAATGGCCCGCTGGCCCGGAAGCACTATTTAGACACCCCGGGCCAGCATAACGTACTTTCCACTTGCCCGCTCGGGCCACTAAAAATATTGCTTTAAAAAAATGGTCCTGCAGTATAGGTATTTTGACTAGCAATTTAGTTAAATTGTTTCGTTTATTAACGCTACAACATAGCATTCCGTGAGTCGGTTGTCTTTGTTGGGTGAAAAGCAAACAGCTGTTTGCTGCTGAGTGCAGCGTGAGCAGGCTCCCGTGAGCGCGCTCCTTCAATACAGACTATCGCGCCGACATTCGCCAAAATGTTTTTAATACCAGCGGTAACCGGACAAGCGCCGTGCAAAAAACAATCTTCAAATAAAAGAAAGTCACTGGAGGAGTTAAAGAAGAGTGACGGGGAGCATGAGAAGAAGAGGGAGAGGAAGTTTCTGCTTGATGGATGGAGTTGGCTTCTAGTGGCAGTGACGCGTGCTAAAACCCTTTTTATAATCTATCGATTAGATTTATGATTCGAACATTATAAAAGTAAGGTAGACATGTGGAGATTATCCGGCTGAACAAAACGTGCATTTATCAAACAGGTTTGTTTTCCACAGACCTTATTTCCAGCTATTTTCCAAAACCCTTGTCGAAGGAACCAGCACCTTACTTCCTGGTTTTAGGACGCGTCACTGGCTGCACCTGTCAATATGATGCCAGTATAAACAAGGTCTTCTGTCGGCTCTGTACATCAATGCCGACCTATGCTGACACAAGTAAGTGAAGAGTAGACAATATAAAGGTATTGGCGAAATGTCCCAGCAGTTTAGGATAATGAAGGTTCTAATCAAATCAATTACATAGCCATTACATGTCTAACTCCTAATGACAGGAAGGCAGAAAGCGCATTATACAAATAATAATACTCATAATAATAGCAGACATTTTTTAACAATGACCACAATATCATTATTTTAATAAACCAAATATGAACAATTGAGGAAAATGTGGAAGAACTGATGATTCAAATGTTGTAGTAATGTAGTTAGTGCATAAATTACTATTGCAACAAATGTGTTAATTTTCTTCATTATTAGTCGATTTTTTTTGTTGGACGAATGCTCTGGGCCAGTGGTTACAATGGTGGGGCCAGTGGTAATACAAGTCCATTTTACCCCTGGCCGGCGGTACCGAAGTGGGCCGGTCGAGAGTCCCGGGCTGATTTGTAGTCCCAGTCTGCCCCTGCACAGGACAGTGGGGGATATCCACCCTTATCCACAAATGTAAAGTAATTCACACAGCCTTTTTCCTTTGTGAGGAGCAGCAGGTTCAGCTTCATTTAAATATGTCGTGTAGTAATAGATGGATTTATTTTTCATCTCAAGAGAGAATGTGTATTTTATCATGTCAATTTTGTCACACAAATGTGCCTTTTTATTTCATACAGTTCAATTTGGATTGAGACAGGGAAATAATCCAAACCTCATGCGTGGCGTTTCACCGTCAATGTAGCGTGTATGTAATTACATTTCAAATACTGATTTGAGCCCCACCACTGTATGGGTTAGCCCTACCATAGATTACCCAACACAAATACTCGGGAGCTGATAAGTCAATTAATTGCTTATCATGACAGGCACACAATAAAACAGTGAAAACAAACATGTGTTTGACTTTCATTAGTGAATGAAACTGTGTGCCAATATTGTGCATTTGTATATATATTATGTATATATCCTAAATATATGCTAAGGTCCCGCTACTGACACGATAGCAGTCATTTCGTGCGCATGTGTGTAGTTAAACCCATGATATCGAAATCTCACTCCAGCCAGGTACCCAGAGTTGGCAACCTTGCCCACACCCCAATAATATTTGTATTGCAGATCTACATGAATCACACAAACGACCTATTTTGGATTCAAAAGGTGACAAGTTTGCATCCCTGCTTGTTATCCTTTCATTACAGAGCTGGGAAAATTGTGTATTGATTGGATTCTGATCCGTGAAAGTCCTATTTTAACTGACTTTAGTTCTAATATTAATGATAATTATTTAAATTAACTCAACATTTCACATGATGGATTAGTGTTCCACATTTTTCCCACTAATTTCTTTTATGATTGAGCCACTGGTAAAGAGAGACATTGATGACTTTGTGTTCCTTTTGTTGGTTGTTCCTCGGACGGCTTCACTAAAAGTCACCCAGCTCTGCCCTACTACAGTCCAGCTGAGTGCAGTCACAGAGATGCTATGGCTGCGCTACATGACATTAATGGTCTGGTCCGAGAATGGACACCATTTCCTGCTCCCAGAGAGAATGACATTCCTCAAACTGAACTCTACAGGCTGTTGATACTGTCTCACATGGGTCTGCTTCCCCCCCACCGAGCCATGAACTGAAAGCTTGACGTCTGCTCTGAACACTTGGAAGCCTCCCTGTCACACCAGCACCAAACCCTTGGGTCAGTCAGATGAGACTAACAGCTTCACTTAGGGCATAAGGGTCAGAAATATGACTCTCGTTACCACGGAGTGGTTTGTTTGTTTTTTTAAGGCTATCCATACTGCTATGCAGAGGATGCCTGTAAGATTGGCAAGCTGTGAAAAGCCCCTACCATTTTTAGTATAGGTCTGATGTCAGGGGCCTCTTACTGTCTACTACACATATTTACCATTTTTCCACCTGGTGAAACGAGAGGCTGCACGGAGCTTAGGCTAAAAATTCAACCATTCTGTTCTGCTCTAACGATTCAATTTATAGATTCTATATCAAAATAGTTTGTTTTTATTGTTTCCAATGATAACGTCACCTTAAGTGGAGGAATGCAAACCTGTTTTCAAATGTAAGGTTTTGAATTTGTTTGACATTTCTCAGTAAAGACACCCTCAGACGCCCACTATCATTCATGCTCCTTCAGTGGTAACTCAGATGTTAAGGGGGATGAAGCTTTTCCTCCCAAATCAGAGATGCTTTGTTTTTGTTTTTTTCAACAAAGGTGTGCATTTCCTGCATAATATATGGTTCTCACAATTGTTTTTGTTAGTTGCGCACAGCTGATTCTGAGTTTTCTCGAGTGATGGATTATGACCTCTACCATGCTTACATGGACTCCTATGTTTTATTTCATATCTAACTGAAGTAAGAGAGAATAGAGAGAGCTGTGAGAGAGATGGGAGATGAGGATGTGAGAGGGATGTGGAAGAGAGAATAGAGAGATGAGGATAAGAGAGGGATAGGAAAGAGAGAAGAGTTATTTTCAAGTTGCATGCTGATACTGAGTTTTCTCGCTTAATAGCTTATAGACGATACCATGTTTAAATAGACTCCTACGTTGTTATTACATTATGTGACATAAGTAAGAAAAGGGAGGGGAGAGTCAATTATATTTGAGTAATTGATCTCATATTGAAACATTCATTTCTCAAACAGGAAATGTACTTCTGATAAACTAATCTTTTATAAAACGGTAAATTGTGAATTAATTTAACATTTAGAATCATTGAGAACGGGTTATATCCACAGGGACTAGCTCACATTTAACTTAAAATAACATTTCTTTGCTTTGGACTGATGAGTATATGATTCTTGCATGTTAAATGACAAACACTCTGAGGCTCTGCTCTCAAGCAGATAGCAGAAGGAATGCAGGCAGATGAGCCTCTGTTTCACTGGGAAATCATAAAGTGCTCACTGAAATGAGCCACAAAAGCAGAGCACTTGGGGGGTTTGAAATATGGTGCTCTGGTTAAGAAGAGTTTTGAGCCAATCAGCACCTCAGTGCTAATCTACAGTATCAGGATGCCTTCACACACCAGACATTCTGTGTCATAAAGAAAGGAGGAGAACGAGTCAGGAGGACATGTTCTTCTAGCTCTTGTACAAAGATAACATTTGAATTGAATGACCATATGATTACAGATGTACAATTAATGATTGTTTTTATATTTCCGATGAACAGATATGTGTTAAATAGTGGTGACAAATATATTTTGTCAGATCAGATTACATTTTCACACTAAACAAAATAAATTAATTGATATTTTCAGATTTATAAGGTATTGAACAATAAGATATTTCTAATATTATAACAGACAATGTTACTATCCTTAATCATTACCAGGTCAAATGTACAACGAGGAAACCAGATTACCAGGTTCCCAATCCAGGTGCTACTGCATGCTAAATTTAGATAGAAAAACAAATGTTCTATCCACTCCACTTAAATACTCAGCAGGTGATGTAGATTTTTCAAAAAGGGCCTTAATCACTCCTTTTAAACGAACTAAAACTAATTCTGCAGCAAGTTTAATGTTAGACTACGCACATGAACGCAATATTAGCAACTGTTTGCTGTGCCAAAATATGCCAGAATCTATGCATTCTCCTATGTTTAGCCCAATTCCTTTCACGAAAGCTGGTTTAGTGAGCTGGACATAGCATCCAGAATTAGCGATGAGGCTGAGGATTGGTACAACTTTTCCCCATAGATTCTGAGCAATCTTTACAGTACGAGGGCTTAGTCTCTCTCATTGTTGATACAGTAAATACAATTACCTGCCTGACGGTTTCAAACGAATAGATGTTTTGATTTTTCCTTGAATAAAGAACAGATGTTTTTGATTTTTCCTTCCTCAGGTTGTTACAATAAAATGCCTGACTTTTCCTTTTCAGATTTTGAACAAATGTATTTGAATAAAATGTATGTAGTAAAGTGCCTTACTCTTGAATAAGTGTATTGAAGTAAACGTAAAGTAATGTTAAAGATTGAGGACACTGTACCTTTACAGATTACAGATTGATCGATTCATCACTGTGAATTTATACCTTAACTGGGAATCTTAACTGGATCTCTCATAATTCTGATTTAATACCTCAATTGGATTTCTTATAATTCTAAATTCTAATTGTGTTTTAATAAGTAATTGCCTTGAAGTAAATCTTTAAGATGTAAGCTGATTTTGAATTTGTGTTTGATGAATGAGATTAACTGAGTGATAAATGATAAAAGATCTTATTTTGAAACATATATTTTACTATTATATTTTTGTATTTCATGTGTGTTTATTATTGTGCTTTTGACAAAAGAAGTCAAACACTGAAGAGAGATGATTTTTCTATTATAATTGACTGTGTTCATTCATGGTGATTGAAATGTTTTCAATGTTGTTTTACTCTTTGATGTAATTGATGTATGTGAGCCCACACAACTCTGAAGACGCTTATTGATTAAGGGACTGAAATATTCTAAGACTAATGTTAATTGGTTATCATAAATTGATAAAAAAGGGAGTAACTGTCAGAGAATATTTTAAGGATATCTCTTTGTGTTTTAAGATTCTCAGTTCTTCTTGCCTGTGCTCTGTCTGTAACTAGAGGAGGACAAAGGTCAAAGAGGTCTTCTGCTTTCCTGTGGGTGAGGGGTTTAAAGGCACATGCAGAGTTGCATATAGAGATGTCTTTGTTTTTAGGCTCTGGTGTTGATTACCAGAGGCGGGAAAATAGGCCACTCCTTATGGTTATACAGACCATGTATTTGAGCTATGTCTTCAGAGATTGCAAGGTGGCCGACATGAAAATGTGACTATGCTGTGTAATCTCTCCCGGCCGTTGGATCTCTCAATAAATCCCAGTGTTTGACATTCAGAATTCCTGCTCCTCCTGTGTCTCTCTGAGTCCCGATTTCCATTGCAACAGAAGTTTCCCTTACAACGCCTGTTGCGCCGAAACATGTGACCTCCGTCCGTGCAGATGTTGTAGGATCTCTGGGTACCTGCTGGCTCGACTACTGTTGCAGGTTTCCATGTCCCTGTTGGAAGCTGGAAGCGGATCGTGGCTCCCACTGGTAGTGCAGGCAATGGTCTGGCATTCCTGTCATAATATTGTTTTTGTCGTGTTTGGCACTGTTCTCTCCTGCTGTGAACGGTGCTGTGACAGGCAAGCTCTGGTTGTAGATGCTTTTCAGTGGTGGGAACGATGGAGCGCAGACGCTTGCTCATGAGTAGCTGCGCTGGCGACTTCAAACCATCCACTGGTGTGTTTCTATACTCCAACAAGCTGAGGTACAGGTCAGTTCTCTGAGCGTGTGCTTTGTCCATGAGAGCTTTGGCAGTCTGAACAGTTTTTTCTGCTAGCCTGTTGCTCTGTGGATACAGAGGACTGCTTGTGACATGCTTGAAGTCCCATGCATGAGCAAAAGCTTTAAACTCTTGTGAACTGTAGCAAGGTCCATTATCGTTGACTAGTGTCTGTGGTATTCCAAATCGAGCGAACATGGCCTTCAGCTTTTGGATGACTACTGAGGATGTGAGGCTGGTGATTTTTTCTACCTCAAAGTACCTACTATAATAGTCAACTACAACTACATAGTCAGTACTGTTCCATGTGAACAGATCAGTGGCTATTACCTGCCAAGGTTGTTCTGGGATTGGGTGTGACATCATAGGCTCTTTTGGGAGTGAGCTGCGTCGCTCAAGGCAGGTGCTGCAGGTCCCTACTAGTGTCTCTATCTGCTTACCCATCCTTGGCCAGAACAGCACATCTCTTGCACGTTGTTTGCACTTTTCCATCCCTAAGTGTCCTGTGTGAATGCGTGAAAGCATTTCAGCCCTGAGTGAGTGTGGCACGATGATTTTCTCTCCTTTCAGTAGGATGCCATCTGTCTCTGATATCTCTTCCCTATGATTCCAATACTCTGAGACTGCAGGTAGACATTTTTTGATTTTCTCGGGCCACCCTGCTTGGATCACCTGTCTCAGCACTGAGAGCTGCTCATCTTTGGCTGTAGCGGCTCTGATCTCTGCCATTTTGCGGTCGCTTACCGGAGCGTTGCTGATCACAGTGTGTATTTGGTAGTCCATGCCCTCACTGATGGAGCAGTCGTAACACTCAAGTGGCTTTCTGGATAGAGTGTCTGCGACAGGGATTTGTTTTCCTGGTTTGTGCTCGATAGTGATGTCATATCTCTGTAGCTGCAGTATCATGCGTTGCAGACGTGGTGGTGCAGCTGCTAAGGGCTTACGCATGATTGACTCAAGTGGCTTATGATCTGACTCGACGATCACCTGTCGTCCGTTACAGGTATTGGTGAAACCGCCTACATCCAAAGAGCACTGCATATAGCTCCTTTTCGATCTGAGCATAGTTCTCTTCAGTTTCTGTCAGTGTCTTTGATGCGTATGCGACTGGTTTCTCTTCCTGGAGCAGGACAGCTCCTAAGCCGTGTTTGGAAGCATCGACTTGTAACTTCACATCCTTTGTGTGATCGAAGTAGGTGAGTACTGGGCCAGGCTCCTGTGTTAGGATGTATTTTACTCGTTGAAAGGCTGCATCATGATTTGAGTCCCACACAAACTCACTGTTTTCCTTTAACAGTTTCCGGAGTGGAGTTGTTGCCTCTGACATTCTCGGGGCGAACCTGGAAAGGTAAGTGACCATGCCCAGTATGGTCTCCAACTCTGCCTTGCTTTGTGGGTTAGGCATTTCTTTGATGGCCTTAATCTTGTTGGGTCAGGGCGGATGCCTTCTCTTGTCAGCTTGTGCCCAAAATAGCTTACCTCAGGCACACAGATGTTGCACTTGTCCTTATTCAGCTTTATGCCCTTTTCTCTGGTTCTCTCCAGCATGGCACGCAGGCTGGCGTCGTCCTCCTCCTTGGTGCGGCCGTAGACTATGATGTCATCTACGATGGCGGCAATGCCTGGAAGCCCCTCATAGGCCTCATCCACTCTCCTCTGGAACTCATCCTGTGCAGATATGCTTCCAAATGGCAGTCTCTTGAAACGGTACCTGCCGTAGATCGTGTTGAACGTGGTTAGCATAGATGAGTCGTGTGTGAGCTTTATATTCCAGTATCCAGATCTGGCGTCTAGTACACTGAAATACTGTGCTCCAGCCAGTTTTGGTGTGACGTCATCTAGAGTAGGGAGTGGATAGTGGGGTCTTTGGATAGCTTTGTTCAGGGCGCGGGGGTCTATGCATATTCTCAGCCTATTTGTTTTCGGCTTTTCCAACACTACTAGTGCATTAACCCATTCAGTTGGCTCTGTGACTTTTTGGATAACGTCCAGTTTTTCCATGTCGTCCAACTCATCCTTGAGCCGGTCACGCAGAGCATATGGGATGCGTCAAGGTGGACATACCACTGGTGGTACAGAGGGTTTGAGTTGGAAACTGCATTCTCCAGGAAACAGTCCGATGCCTTTAAACACATCAGCAAACTCTTCCATCATGGTTGTGTGCGTTATCGGCTTTGCATCAACTACATGTATCATTTTGACTAGGTTTAAATCTAGACATGCTCTTAAACCTAACAGAGGTGGAGCATTTGTATGGACTATGTAAAAACCTACCATGGCTGTTTTCTCACCATGTTTACATGTCAGTCTACATGTTCCTTCTGCTTTTATCCTGTGCCCACCATAATCTGAGAGTTTGCTTGATGGGGGGCCTAGTATTACACTTCCATATATCTTGCGGAATGTGTCTGCTGGTATAATACTAGTCTGAGCACCAGTGTCCATTTTAAACTTCAGTTTGTTCCTCGCTTTTCCTATTTCTACTTCTGCATATGCCTGTTCTCTATCTGTGTTTTCATGCTCTTTTATGATAGCATCAATATAGAGTTCTTCTAGTGACTGTTCTGCACTGTTTGAGATGGTATGCAATTTTCTGGGATTATATCTCGTCTGTGGCTGCTTTGTTTGTGACCTACACACTTTAGCAAAGTGGTTGGGCTTCTTGCATTTGCTGCATTGGCGACCCTTTGCTGGACATTCCTCAGTGCGACTGTGCTCCCTCCCGCATGCTCCACATTCCTTGCTCCTCACGGCGCTGTTACGATCATTCCATGTCGTCTTGTGCCCACGGGATGCTTGGTCTGCTCTAAAAGGTTTTCTGCTAACCGCGTGAGCAGAGCGACTGTCGTGGCTAGCAGCAGGGGTTAGCATTGTCTTTAGCTGCTGCTGTGATAGCTCATGTGAACGTGCAATGTCAATGGCTTTCTCTAGCGTCAAGTCTGGACCGTGACATAGCAGTTCTTCGCGCACTCTTTGTGAGTTTGTAGCAAAGACAATCCTGTCTCTAATAATTTCCTCACTGTTTGGGTAGAAGTCTTTACTTAGCAATTTTAGCCCCGTTACAAACTGGTCAAAACTCTCACTGTCTTCTTGGATCTTTTCATGAAATATATAGCGCGCAAATATGGGATTTGCTTTCGGAGTTACATAAGCTTCAAAACCGTCATAGTACGTTTTTAGTACCTTACTTTAGTCTTCTGTGAGAGTCCATGTATAAAAAACATCTCTGCCTTTTTCCCCAATCCATAGGAGTAGATAGCTACATTTTTCCTCCTTGTCTTTAGCATGTAGTGGGCCTGAAAACATTAGCTGCACATGCTGCCGAAACTTTCTCCATGCGTCCGGCAGATTAGACGAGTCCCAGTCCATTCGTGGTGTTGGAACGCCTGTGTTCTCCATCTTCCGTCGTCAGGTCGATGATAAATGAACTAACTCTGACACCATGTAATATTCTGTTCTATGGACATGTAAGTGTCTACATAAACAGATGAAGCGGACCACTTCTTTCATTCTGAGTGTCCATCTTTTATTCCACTGGCGCGTAACATGCACACATACCTGACATCATTCATTTGCAGGTCTCCCTTGAAAAAGAGATCTATGATCTCAATGGGACCAATCTGGTTAAATAAAGGTTTGAAATGAAATGAAATGAATTCACGGGATCTCTGTAATCAAAGATCTTGTATTCACCAAGATGTTACAGACACTACACTACCCATAATCCCCAGCTATCATTTAGGACTACACCATGTGCTCTGTTTGACAAACCCCGTGATTAGTTCTCAAGCTCTGTGATTGGTTGACCTCCAACTGCATTCAATATGAAAAAAAACGTTTCGTAAAAGATACAATCATACTTTATTCAGCAGTGCTTGCTTTACTCTTTGAAAGTCATCACATGAATGCATTGTAATAAATGGTTTGGCTGCATTAAATATTACACATCTGTCTTAGTTCTTTATTTTTATTTATCTACAGCAGTGGTTCTCAACTGGTCAGGCCTCGACCCACTTTTCACTTGGTCAATAAATCGCGACCCAACATTTTGAAGCACTCAAATGTATTCAACAAAAAATCGTGCTGTAATATACGCTTTTCAGCATACAATATTAATTAAAGTGAAATACAGTGCATATATCCCTTATATCCCTTCACAGAACTAAAGTATGCTTTTAAAAAAGTTTAATGAGTTGATGGAATCAAAGCTGAACTGTATAAAAAGGCAGACATGCTGGAAACCCAATCCCAGAAGGGGGGTCTGGGGGGATTCTCCCCAGGAGATTTTTAGAAATACTAACATAAACTACGCATTCTGGTACAATCTCAGAAGAAAATAAATAAATCTATCACTACCCGACATATTAATAATATTTTATGCCATTGTTTATTTTTCACTTTGTTCTGAAGCTGAACTTGCTGCTCCTCACAGAGATAAGAGCAAAGAGGAGATAGTCTGTGTGACTTACTTTAAATTGTGGGTTAGGGTAGATAACTCCCATTGTTCTGTGACCTGTCAATCATCAAACCGAGGGTCATATTTCATTACGTGTTCATTTGTATCTGAAGTTGTACCCATGGATGTATAAAGAATAGTTCTACCGCAAAGTTATTCTCCGTGGGGACTTCCGGCAGCAATCTTGATTCTGATTAGCCAGAAGACTCGAAAAAACATCAACAAAGATGTTTTATTGAGATGATCACTACGTGACAGACGTTTTCAAAGCCGTTTATGGTCTCCGGTACTTCCTGTCCAACGCCTATTGCATGCAAAGCGTTAGAAAATCGGGCCTTCAAAATAAAAGTTTGACTTTTTTCCAAAAAAAAGTCGAAAAAAAGGCGAAACAGGTCCGGGACCCACTTTTGGGTCGCGACCCACCAGTTGAGAACCACTTATCTACAGAGATCGGGCTCAGAATAGACCGGAAACTATTCTTTTACCGTTCAGTTTGAATTTCACAATAAAGTTAGTAGTAATATTTTGTTTTGATATTATTGTTTTTTATTAACTACTAGACCGCTGGGTCATGTTAAGACCATCTTTTCTGTGTTGCTGTGGGTTTTTTCCATCGCTTTTGTGTTACAAATATCAAAACAATAACTAAATATATCCGTCGTAAACTAAACCAGAAACAGCAGTATATTTTATTTTGTTAACACTGTAAACTTGAGAGCTTTTTTACCCAAACCACCTACTGGTTAAAGCACATTATTACACGTTTAGAGTAATGCAATGCAGGTAGATTGTGTTGCTTTTTAATGACTGTTTAAAATGCCTTTTTCTTAATGCGGTGGACCCGTTCAAATCCAGTTTTGGACAGTCTGCTGTTGTTCCATCCCATTTCAAGTGCTGTTCGACGCTCGGCGTAACCCTCGGAGCACACTCTCCAATCACAGACCTTGAGGACTATCACGGGGTTTGTCAAGCGAAGCGGAGAGAATACTTACTTCCCGGTGTAATATTCTCTAAAGCAAATGAGCTGCTCCGACCCTCGGTCCTGACGGACTCCAACTTGTGTTTATTAATCAAACAAATAAATAAACACAAGGATAATAATGTGTTATTGTTGAGTAAATGGAGAATTGCACAGGGGAAAATAACGTAGGCTATCTATGCCACAATTTTAGATGCGGATTTTGTTAAACTAATACGTTTGCGCTGTGGACCAACACTATACATTGACGGGGAAGGGGGTAGCAATAAAGAAAACACCATTAAACAGTTACACAACATAACAGAAATAATATCGATAGCAGCGTCCCTAGCAACCACCTTGGTAACAATGAAAATGTGCTATGGACGTAATTTCCTGAAGTAATATTCGTAATAACTAGCAAACTAAAGATCATGTACATCCACTGCACACATAATCTGAAATAACAACTCATATTTCTCGCATCTAATGACATCAAAACGCATTTTAATGGCCAAACTAATTTTAAAATAGGCATTTTCCACCGAGAATAAAACGAAGTTCGGCCATGTTTTTTTTTTTCTGCAGGGAGAAATTTGAAGATCATGTGACAGACGCCAGCCATTGGAATGAATGGTGAAAAAAAACGGGGTTTGTCAAACAGAGCACATGGTGTAGTCCAAAACGATAGCTGGGGATTCTGGGTAGTGTAGTGTCTTCTGCCATCCTTTACTCCGAAAAAATATTTGTTTCTCCGAATCGAAGGGGAAAAATACAAAAGCATTATACACAATTTAAACCAATTAATGTTGTGTAATTAATAAGGATAATCTGGTGTTTTTTAGTCGATGAGTAGTGCAGATATCACTGTAAAATCAATTGACAGTAAGGGGAATACTTACTTCCGGGTGTACAATTCTCCGTTATCCAATGGGAATGGACGTTCACATTGCCTTTAAGGGAAGCCGAGACAAACGAATGCCGTGCTTCCATGAGCGTCAAATCCCGCCGCAGATGGGAATACATTGCAATCAGTTGAAAGCTATTTGCGTCCCTTTATGAAGCTGAAGGAGCCTAGGAGCGTCACAACTGCACGCCACGGACACTGACCAAACGTCGCTCCTGGACGATTATGGAGTGAGAGTGTGTTGAATAAATAACAACAAACCTGGAATTATACATTTGGGACTTTATTTTGCTTTTTCTTGTACCGAACCCGTACCGAACTGTGACCCCCAAACCGAGGTATGAACTAAACCGTTACACCCCTGCAGGAAAGGCATTGTGTTTGTTTGTTACATTGACACTGACCGCTATTGTTTATCAAAAATGTGTCTTCACAAAAACAAGACAACGGTCATTTTGTACATTTTTTGACAGTGGATCAGTTGAAATAAATATTATATTTATAAATAATATATATGAATATATTCTTATCTTCATATAAATGACGATGAAATACTTTAAAAGGGCCCTATTATGCTTTGGGGTTTTCCCTTTTCTGTAGTGCGTTATATAGGTTTTAATGCATGTAAATGGGCTGCAAAGGCTAAAATCCCAAAGTTACTGTAACATAGTGACATCACCATGTAACACTTGTGCTTCTATTGGCTGGCGGCCGCTCCAACACATTGTACGTGATCTCTAAGCAGTTAACCAATCACAACAGAGCCGGCCAGCTAACCAATCAGAGCAGGCTCTGGTTTCAGACAGAGGGTGAAAAGAGGTGCTGCAGCACAGGCAGTATGAGGAAAAATAAAGAGCTTTTTGAACATTAAAGCATGGAGACATTTCACAGTGGAGAAAACAAATACAAACATGAACCTGAAAAATGAGATTAATAGGGCCCCTTTCACACTCATGATGTGTGCCGGATAGAATCAGATCAGAATCTTGCTCACAGAATGACAGAAAAAAGTGTGTAATTAAAAGTGTGTGACCTGTAGTATTAAACTACATTTCCTGTTACCACAGCAGATAGAGTGTCACCAAATCAACCAGGACTAAGATCTTAAAGGAGACCTATCATGCTATATTTAAATGATATAGTGTATGACCATACCTATATAAGGTATATTTATACATTTTATTTTTCAAAATACCAAACAGATCATTTTTTAGACATGCCTCGTTTCGCTCTATTCCAAGCCCGTCTTTGAAAATTCTGAGCAGCAGCTGACCACGCCCCCCTGCAGAAGAGCAGGCATGAGCCGGCGAGAGTCACGTTACCATGCTTGCTGTGATTACGAGTGTCGAATAAACATGTCATCTCAGAGCAATGCATGTGTTCAAGCATACTATCAATTTGATCCAGAAACTGACCCTGAAGCAGCGGAGGTTTTGGTGGAGGTGCAAAAATCTCGGTTGCAGCAGGACGTTTCTGAATGGTTAGCTGACAAGCTGTTGTCCCTATTTATTTTACTCTGTTACGATGCTTGCTCCTTATTCCGTTCATATTTTGGCTAATTAGCAAGAATGCAATGTGTACAGTTTGTAACGCAAAAACAGCGACAACATTCATATTTTCAGCATATATACAATGGCCTCATTGCGTTTAATAGTTTACAGTCCTTTTCTTCCAACATCCTGCAACAACCGTTAGAAAGTTGAATAACTTAGGATGATAAAAAGTATAACTCCAACAACACCTCAGTTGTCAGCAATGTGTGTAGTTTCATGTGTTTTTAAAAGCTCAGTTATTGACTTCTTTGTGCAAATTGCGCCACGATGCCTTCTGAACGGAGAATGTGTGCTGCATGGAGATACCACAGGTAACATTTTTGATAGCTTTACTAAGTTGTCCGTTTAAATACATTTTTCACATGTCATTCAATATATGTTTATCACAATGTGTCAAGACGGATGCAGTAACTTGAGGACTCTGAAACCTGTATGGTGGACCATCCTGGATTGGAGCCTGTGTGCCTAAATGTGTTCTCCCTGCAGAATGCGTTGCATATTTACAGAGCTGAACATGGTGGACTACAGTTGAGACAAATAGAGCAGTGAGTGGTTTGTTTGTTTTGACTGAAATTGTAAAACGAATGCTAATATTGTTCATGGAAATAAATACTGGTGTATATGGCTTTATGCAATCTTTCATTCTGTCATTGTACTATTATATACTACACAGCAATGGCATAACACACCCATGTGTACGACAAAAAGGTCCACACACACACAACCTTATGCTTTTTAAATCAGAATATTCTTTACCCATCCAAACATGAATAATCACGACACATTTTGATATCAACTTGGAACTTTATTGTCAAAATCAACGGTTAAAAAAACCCATACAAAAAAACTAAATGTAGCCTACTTGTATTTTGTATAAATGACACTAAATATTTTTACAGAAGCTTTGTGAGCTGGTGCTGGGGCTTCCTTGGACGCAGGATCAGAGTGGTGATTCCGGCCTGCGTTGTCCTCAGGATACGCAGGGAGTTTCCTGATCCGTGAAATGTCGATGTTGGGTTCAGACAGCAGCCAAATTGAACCGTGTAGCATACCCGGCGATGACCTCCTCCCTGTCAGGTCGCTCATAATGGTGCAGGGTCCACAAAGACTTGGTCGAAGATGAGGTCCATCAAGTTGGCCACGTAGGGCTGTGCAATGGTAAAAAAAGCACAACAAAACATGTGGTTTAGATTAGTATATGCATGAAAAAACTGAAACTTCTTTCTAATTTTTTTATTTTATATTTGTAAATAGTTGTATAATAAATATTTTAAACACTTACGGAATGTGGGGTCAGTCTTTACTGGTTTTGCTCTGCATTCTCCCTTCCTGGCCTTTGGGAACTGCAGTTAATTAGTAAGTATGTGAGGTGCTGGCCTGTAAAGAAGAACACATAGTTAGAACAAAATCATCTCAACTTAGTATTCAGGATGAGAAAATACTATTTGGATAAATATAGTCTGAAATCCCAAAAGATGGGGCTAAAACTCTCTATTTAGCAAAACTCTCTATTTAGCAAAGCTCTTTGCTTAGCCTTTTCCAATCTGAGTTAGTTTTGAACCGTAACGTGCATGCTGTGTTTCTGACTCAATGCAGGTGATGTGTTGGAGAGGGGCTGAGCTCAGTAGACTGACTGTAATGAGTGCTAGCCACTAATTAGCCTGTTGCTAGAGGTAAGGCCTTGTCAACAACAACAGACCGACGGGGCTTTAGCTCAGTTTTACTCGTGGTGTGTGTCCCCCCTCGCATACATACACAGTGTTGTATCCTAACACACCTCCATTTATATTCATGTGCGCAAACAAGTAAACACACAAAAGCTTTTACATATAACGCTGCAAAACACGGCATGTCTCATTAGCGTAGCGTAGCTTAGTTTACAGATCGATGATATCTGATCGTTCTTACAGACTACAATCACAAAAGCGTTATACATATAACGCTGGAAAAAACGGCACTTGCCTACAGAAGATTACGTTTGTTATTATAACATTCATTCATCACCTATTGATTATACACAGCCAGTCTTCTCCCTGACAGAGACTTCTGAATCCAAAGTTAATTCTATAATTTCTTCTTTAAACAATTCCAAATCAAAAGACACTTTTGGACTGGATTCTCTGTTTCTAAAGAAACATGCTACTACCCTCACAGGGACAATTACCAAAATAATTAACACCTCTTTTAGGGAGGGAACATTCCCAAAAGACTGGAATTTAGCCATTGTTGTGCCAGTCCACAAATCCGGGGACACAACTGATGCAAACAACTATAGGCCCATTAGTATTTTACCTGTCATGTCTAAGATCTCTGAGAAATGTGTAGCTGAGCAATTGACTGGACATCTTAACAGTAGTCCTTTCACACTACACCCCATGCAATTCGGCTTCCGAGCCAATCATTCCACTGAGACCGCAAATTGTTTCCTTGTGGAAAATATTAAATAAAAAATGGACAAAGGAGGCATTGTTGGAGCAATCTTCTTAGATCTTAAGAAAGCTTTTGATACAGTCAATCATCAAGTACTCATTCACAAAATGTCCTATTTTAATTTCTCACCCAGTGCAATAGACTGGATGAGCTCCTATCTGTCAGACAGAGTTCAGTGTGTAAGGGTAAGTGGCGAGACATTACCACCCCTGAGGAATGAACTGGGTGTACCCCAGGGATCTATCCTGGGCCCAATACTATTCAGCCTTTATATAAATGACTTGCCCTCAGTGGGCACTGGATGTGAGGTGCAAATGTACGCTGATGACACTGTCATTTATGTCCATGCAAAAACCAAGGCCCAAGCTGCGGCCAAATTAAATGATGCAATGGTTCATGTAAATCAATGGCTTACTGACTCACAGCTATATCTGAATGTTAAGAAGACAGTCTGTATGTTTTTTAGCAAGACCAACACTGTATCACACTGTGAACCCAAGGTCTATGTGTCTGGGGAGGTCATTCAAACAGTTACACATTTCAAATATCTAGGCATTATCCTTGACACTACTCTATCCTTCAATAAACAAGTGAGAAAGGTAATGCAAATAACCAAATACAATCTAGCAAATTTTAGATGTATAAGGAACTGTTTGACAACACCTGTTGCAAAACTCTATATGACTGCCATGATCCTTCCCCACCTAACATACTGTATGACCAGCTGGACCCAGGCGAATAGCACATCATTAAGGCCTATCCTGTCACTTTACAAGCAAGCTCTCAAAGTTTTTGACAGAAAACCTAAGCTATACCACCATTGCAAAATCCTGGACAAACATAACCTGCTCAGCTGGGAAAATATATTAAAACACACTGATGCATGTCTCATTTTTAAAATTCTAAACGGCAAGGCACCCCCACCACTCTGCACTTTTATACAACAGAAAAATTAAAACAGCAGAACCACAAGGTCTGCCCTAAGAGGGGACTGTGTAGTCCCTCTTAGGTCCAGTTCCTTTGGCAAACACTGTTTCTCTGTGAGGGCATCTACACTCTGGAACACAATACCAATACAGATCAGGAATAACACCTCTTATCATACATTTAACCACAATCATAAGAACTGGCTTTTAAACAATCAAAAATGTGAACACTTTTAACTGAATCAAGGTATGATGATATTTCATCTGTTTGAATGTTTGTTTGTTCCTCTCTATTGTTGTACTACTGTTCCTATTTATTGTTGAACTGCTATTTATTTATTGTTGTACTGCTATTTATTTATTGGTGTACTGATGTTGTCTGCTGTACTCTATTTAATTATGTTTTTATTTTCTAGTCTTGTTGTGGTCAGTTAACATCTTGCCAAGGACAACAGTTGAAAATTAGCCTGCTGGCTAATACTGGCTCATTTACAGCAATGTGAATTAATGTGCACTGTCCTTTAAATAAAATAAACAAAACAAAAAAAAAAAAAAAAAATGTCCGTGGTAAAATGTTTGGAACACACAAACAGAAATCTTCCTTGGTCTTCTGGCACATGTCCCTTGTAAATGAAGTCTAGCCACAGATTCATTTCTTTTTCCACTGATGGCATTGCATGCAGTCCCCTGTCCCGAGTCTTGCAGCCAACAACAGCACAACGTTTAACTATCTTAGACATCCTGGCAAGAGCAGGCAAAAACACAGATGTGACTGGGGTGTTGATTATTTAGCCTGCCGATAGCCTATATGCGAATGAGAGGTTTGGCAATGCACGTGGCCGTGGCTCATTCCCCTGATAGGTGGAGAGTTGACCAATAAGCGGAGCAAAAGTATTGGAATCTGGATCCGTTTTTTTCAGATCCGTTGCAGCCCCTTTTTTAGAGATTTGGCGAAGGAGGAAAATAGAGAGGGTTGTGTTTTCTGACACTTGGTGAGTTCCCTGGAACACCGGGGACACATATTCATGTATAAAAGACGTACAAAGGTGCATTTTGCATGATAGGTCCCCTTTAAGATTGGCAAATTCTTGCTGGGTGTTTTGTTTCAGGAGCTGATCCTCCACATGGCAAATACAATACAAATACAAATGTTTCTGTTTTTTGGATGTTCAAACTTGTATTAACTGATTTGTTGAGCCCTTTGGGGGAGTGGAAACAAACTGTAAACAAAACACTGACATATCTCCTTTTAGGTTGATACTGCCAACTCATTAGCGAAACAGTGGCTTATTTACACATCTATCAGATACGTAGCAACATTAACATTCATTGGAGTCATGTTTCCGGATACTTGATGTGAGTCTCTAGTAACTCCTGAGGGAAATATATGGCTCTGTAACTTCCAAATGATCCACTATGTTCACCCAACCCAGTCTCACGGCATTTCGTGTTCACCAACACGATTTGTAATCTATTGATTCGTGTTCACCAACACGATTTGCCCCTTTTTTTCGTGTTGCACAGCACAATTTTAAAAGCAATGTATTTCTACTGCCTGCAGCATGTCTTTTTCTCCGGTCGGGTCGAGGAAGACCGGAAGCTGTGTGGTTCATAAAAACATGTTCTTACTCAATATCAAGCCACAGTTATTGCTTTTATTTTAAATCGTATAATTTCGGACTTTTGTTGCCGTCTGTGAGGAAAATAAATGGGGCTCAGAGCCTCAGGATACTGAAATCTGTATTTTTTAAATCTTTTTTTCCTTCTAATTTGTTATTCTTTTCAAAATAACACACTGTTATTTACTCACCGATAACACTCAATTATCCTTGCTTTTATTTATTGGTTTAATTCCATAATCTCGGGCTTTTTTGGCGTCCGTCAGGAACTGAATTTCAAAATAAAAATAACCGGAAACAGACGTAGGCATTTCGAGCGATTACCCAAGATCCTCAGCTATGGTTTTAAGCTCGCTTATTGGATGTTTTAGCCGCAATGCATGTGGGGTTTGGTGTTTATATGATATGAAATCCGGAAAACATTTTAAAAGAATAAAATAATACTTAATTCCGAGTGTTCTTGCTTTTCTCTTTGAAAGTCATCACATAACGGCATTGTAATACACGGTTCGGCTGCATTGTATATTACAGATCTGCCGTAGTTCTTTATTTATAGAGCCCTGATGAGAAGACCTTTGGAAAAACTGAGAAAATGCCGCCGAAACTGAATACTTGACGTGGATCATAAATATATTCAACAATTAAACAACATCTTCAATTTCTCTTCACACAATACGTCTCCTTGCAGTATCAACACTAATTCGGCTGACTTTTACATTTGATCTAATTCACAGATAGGTTATATTTACACCATAACGGTGCACAGCTGATATAAAAGGACTGTAGTTTTTAAAGATATTACTGATTTTCTTTGAATGTAAGAATGTAAATACTGAGTCTGAAATAGTATAGCAATATGCTGTAAAAGCATATTGCGAAACGTGTCCTACACTAATAATACAAAGTTATTATGGCTGTGTGTACCTTGTGTGCACCGCCTAGTGGTTAAAGCACGTTATTGAATTATTGTTTTTATGTGTTATAATTAGGGCTGGGACTTTAACGCGTTAATTAAGATTAATTAATTACACAAAAATTAACGCGTTAAAAAAATTAACGCATTTTAATCGCACTTTAATCGCACTTATTTTTGCACAGCGGAACGTTTCTCACTGGATGAGTTTCAGGCGTACCGATTATACTGGAGCACCAACTAACGTTCATGACTTCAGCATGGGACTTCAAACAACAACAAACCACGGTGAACAATAGTAAAACATGAACGAACAAGCTGATGAGACGGCTTTGGTCGGGCAATGAAGCCTCACCTGCTGGTTGCCCGATCGGGCAATCTATTATGTCAGTATCATGCAGCTCGCGGATCCAGTAATGAGTGACCCGACAGTAAAACTAAACATATCTATAACTAGTTTAGGTAGTTTGAGAGGTAATTAAAATAGCTACGTGTGATATTCTAACCTGAAGTGTGTGTTTTGTTCCGCTCACCGCTGCATGTGCTTATGCAGAGCTGCGTGTCGAGTCTCGACTCGTCAGCAGCAGCTGATCTCTCTCTCCCGTCAGATTAGACTTCACTCGCGTTTATGTCCATATCGATCAGATCCAGCTAGTTCTAGCTAATGATATGACTACCTGCTTATTAAAAGACAACTACACAATAAGTTTCGCTATGCAACTGGATGAGGCCACAAAGTATAGCGCAGCATTATGCATTTGTTTACATGCCCACCGGAACCCTGAGGCATTACCAACAGATCAACGCACAATCAACCCATACAGGACATCTCTTTCTACACATTAAGTGTTAGACATTAGAGTTGACTATTCTTGTCTGTCACATACTCTTCTTGTCTGTCACATAAGTGGCGCAACTGAAGCGGTATTGCTCTAAAGGGAAATTATTTTGACCGAAGATATTTAGATTTGCCGGCTAACGGGAACTCTGACGTGTGTTTCGCGGATGCGCTCGGCTCCTCTCGACTGCTGCTCGGGTCTGCTCGGTCAGCTTCCGGATGAGGAGGCATTCGTTCGACCAACTTACAGTAGTTAACATTACAAACATTTTTAACAGGGGCCATAATAGTGTAAATAATGTTTGTTTTGGCAGTTATAACTGAATGTAATGTTTTCTACTTTTTTCCATCTGGGAAGGCATTTGCCTTCATCAGATGGAAAGTGTTTTGACCAACAACTTAAGTATTTCTTATAGCTATGCAGGGCATGCAAGCGAGCAAACACAAACAAGTGAAATGAAGAATAAAATTGAAATTGTACAATATAATATTGTGGTGGTTCATCTTATAATTCAGTCTAGAGAATGCACCAGACAGCATCTAAGACCTGCACAAATCAAAAATGTCTAGGGGGACGGAGGCCCCCCAAACCCTTCGTGCCATTTCGTCCGCGTGCATTTTTCAGGGCAATCTCTATTGGGCTCAGGGCCATCTGTAAATTAGCTTAGATGGCCCACAGGGCCATCTCCCAAAATCCTTAATGTCATGCACTTGGACTGTAGACCACTTGGAGTAAAATCCATGTGAAAATTGCTTCTCACTGTTCTCAGGTCAAATATATATATTTGATTAAAAATGCGATTAATTTCGATTAATTAATTACAAAGCCTCTAATTAATTAGATTAATTTTTTTAATCGAGTCCCGGCTCTAGTTATAATATAACACATAAAAACAATAATGTACTAAAAATATGAAGAGTACATACTTTCATAGGGGGAAAGTAGAAGGTCTGTGATAGAAATATAGAATATAAAAAATCAAGAAGATACTATAAGTGATCTCTACAATAAAACAGTTTAGTGCAGGATGTACAAAGATATTAATAGGAGGAGGTGCAAAACAGAAAAACGAATTAACCTTTATTTAGACATTAAATAACAGATTAAGGTCTTCTTTTAAATAAGAAAAACAGTTTGGAGGTATCTATCTACAGATAAATATTAAGCCTGACAAAGTACTTAACGTCTAATATATTGCTTTCCTGCAATGTTAACTATGTTGAAGCACTTATTTTAACTGATATTATACATATGAATTATACTCTTGTGTATGTAGATAGAATAAGAAATGTGCAGAATATGACAGTTTAATGGTGGAGGTACACACATATTGATAGATGTCTTGTAATGCACTGTTGAGGAACCTGTGACCCAAGTGTTTCATTCATTGCATAACTACACCGTAGTTGTGTGTATGATATGTCAATAAACCTTTGAAAATCTTGAAAGGGATGTGCAAAATAGCCATAATATACAGTCTTTAATTAACTATTAGTAGAGAATAACGAGTAATGAATATACTTTATTACTTGTTTCCATTCATGTCAATTGCAGATACATGTTTAGTCTTCTCAAGCACCAACTATCAAATATCTCTCCTGATTGTTGGCACTTGACAATCACCTTACCTGAATTTTACTCAGGTGTAACTAAAGTCTGATTTAAGGGTTGTTTATATTTCACATAATTAATCAGAATCTGCAAAGTAACTCAAATAAATGCAGTGGAGTAAAAATACCAGGTTAACCTCTGAATTGTCGTGGAGTAGAATTACAAAGTAACAATGAGCTGTCATGTGGGTATATATTAATGCTGCACATTATGGACACAAGCGATTTTCACCCATTTATTAATTATATGTTTTACATTTGATAACACCAATGTCTTTAATACTGGCAACTTCTAATTGTGGGAAAAACGAAAACGTTCAGTAGAGACGTCCCATAGAACATTTTGAGAAACACAATAGCCAGCATGTGTAGTTCTGGGGGGGGCGTTCGATTCCAGTTTTGGATAGTCTGGCGTGGTTTCGTTCCATTTCACACAGCTGTTTGACGCTCTGCGTAACCTTACGGGACTGTAGTCCTAAACGATAGCTGGGGATTATGGGTAGTGTAGTGTCTTCGGCCATCCTAAACTCAGAAATGTTGACAATCGCAATGATGCTCGAAATGTCCCTTATAGGCCTACGTCTGTTTCCGGTTATTTTTATTTTGAAATTCAGTTCCTGACGGATGCCAAAAAAGCCCGAGATTATGGAATTAAACCAATAAATAAAAGCAAGGATAATTGTGTGTTATTGGTGAGTAAATAACAGTGTGTTATTTTGAAAAGAATAACGAATTAGAAGGAAAAAATATTAAAAAATACAGATTTCCGTATTCTGAGGCTCTGAGCCCCATTTATTGTCTGAGCCCCATTTATTTTCCTCACAGACGGCAACAAAAGTCCGAAATTATACGATTTAAAATAAAAGCAATAATTGTGGCTTGATATTGAGTAAGAACATGTTTTTATGAACCACACAGCTTCCGGTCTCCCACGACCCGACCGGAGAAAAAGACGTGCTGCAGGCAGTAGAAATACATTGCTTTTAAAATCGTACTGTGCAACACGAAGAAAGGGGCAAATCGTGTTGGTGAACATGAATCAATAGATTAAAAATCGTTTTGGTGAACACGAAATGCCGTGAGACTGGGTTGGTTCACCAGGTAGTTGCTAACTTTATCTGTCTGTTGTTTGGTGCTGGGGAAGCAGTGCACAGTGGGATTTGGAGATTTTTCACTGGAAACTGTTGCCTGCTATATCTGAAAGTTATGCTTGGAGAGCTTGAACCAAAACAGTAAAGTTGTGGGTCGTAGTACAAAAACAAAATCAAAGTTTTAGTTTAAATGTTCATTAGTTCATTATTCAACCTTAAGCAAAATACCAATTTTACTGTAATCTTTTCCAGAGCTTTCAGGCCAAGCTTCTCATGGATTTCTTTTGAGTTTGAACATTTGACACAGAGATGGATCAGTTGTAATGACATGAAGTATGTGAATAAAGATAGATGCATATGGGAGATTGTAACTCAATCCCTACACTAGTCTATAAAACATATCAGAAAAGTTAATTGTAAATTAAACTTTTCTAATATATATTTCTTGAAGAAATATAAATGTAGTGTGTACAAATCATGGTGTGTTCGCTGCAAGCCCAGATGTAACAGCAGGCTGGCTGTTAATCACAGAGCAGGCGATTTAATCCTTGTGTCCTTGAGCAAGACACTGAACCCTTGATTTCTCCTGAAGCGCTTTGATGTGTGGGAGAAATGTAATTTGCTTTAGACAAAAGCATCTACCAGATGAATCATGCATTGTTTTAAAGGAAAACAAAATAAAGACATCTATTCTTTGTCTGCAAATTTGTCAGGCAAACTCAGAGCAAGGACAGTATGAAGTTGGCTGAATATGTATAGAGTAAGCCTGAAACTTTGACAAGAAAAAGGAAAAGAGAAGGCTAACTAGCCGAATAGTGGCAGGAGAGCCTAAGTTCTGCCTTTGTACTGGCACTGCTAATTTGGAATTCAAAACAAGGCTTCTCTCTTTTTGCTTCCAGCAGTCTTGACTTTGTCCATTGAATCATTTGGTCATACTGTAGGCCTACTGCTGCTTTCCAGGCAACTTTGTGTATAATCTAGTGTGTGAACTAGGAGTACAATAGAAGAAACCGGAGTTAAATATGAGTTTAAGTATAATAGCTTTATGACATTGGGTTCTCGGTTTACAAAATAGTTTTTCATTTTAAGTGTGGGCATTTTCAGTAGCGCTGCTGTAGAGGGAAGCTTTAGTTCTTGCTTAGATCATTGACATCTGTAACATCAACGCCAAATTTACTTCCACTGTGAGTCCTCCTAATTCCTGGCAGAAGGAACGAAAACCTTCTTGCCAACATTTTGTTTTTGAGCAACCACCAACAGGACCAGACTGGCCATTTTGGACCAGGTTCCTTGTGAGCAGTTTCATCCATTTTGGCTGATGCAACACATTGCAAGGGAAAGAAAGAAAGAATAATGTCAACACCTGGGGGATGTGACACTGATGAGTGGCCCAGGCTAGCTGTGGGGTGGAGAAAGCTATCACATGGCCATAGGTCATGATCACATCCTTTAGCATATGGTCATAACTCAGCTGCTATCAATACTGTTATTTAACACAAGGCCATGTCAGTGTATGTTGGCTAGACTGAGTCAAAGGCCCAAGAGCATTTTTCAAAGGCCACTCTGATTTGCTTGCGTATTCCAGAGGCCAGTCGCCACCATATTGATTTATAACAGGTATGGTTGATTTAAGAATAGAGAGGGTTCACTTATTTTGGATTAATTTTATTGGCAGGCGATGTGAAACAAGCAGCAGTTTTCCTTGGCTAGGATGTACAAGGGGTGAACAAATAAAATAAAAAGTAATCTTTGAAGAGTTTCTAGTCATATTCAAAAGGTTTGGACCAAGGTGACAGCATCTGGTTTGTGACAGAGACATCACTGACATATCATATGCACACAAGTCTAGCTCTACAAACAATATAACCCAATGGATAACATAATTACAATATCCTGAATAATGACAGATCTTTAAAGGGGCCTGTCAACAGTTTAAGATATTACTTTTATAATGGGGAAATCTTGAAGCGTGGTATTAATTAAACAATTAGACTTAAACAAAAGTGTAGTATCACAACTGTATGAGAAAGTGTCGAGGGAATAAGAAACATTTAATGATTCAAATAAAATGTGGGAAGGAATTCCGTATTTTCATTAAGGATTGGAATGTTACGATTTTGACGATTCAATACTTTATCGATTCCTGATAAATTGTTGGTTCGTAAAACCCACAGATTTATTGGTGACACTTTTTTGAGTGTTTTGTTACTCTTTACCTTGGTTCCGGTCCCAACTAATATGTATGAGGTAATTTAAGATGAAATTGAAGATTAACTTTTGTGAATCCCTCTTGGGGAAATTGTTTCTCTGCATTTGATCCATCCTAGTGTTAGGAGCAGTGTGCTGCCATTTTGAACAGCGCCCGGGGAGCAGTGTGGGGAACTGTGCCTTGCTCAGGGACACCTCGGTAGCACTTGGTCTTGCCGGGACTTGAACTGGTGACCTTCCAGTTGCCAAGCCGAGTCCCTATCGACTTCGACACCACCGCCCCATTTAGATGCGAATGTAATAAAGAAAGCCTTGATAAGAGGAAGCGACAATCACAGATGATTATGTTTACATGCAGCTGCAGTTCCAACTAATACAGAAACTAAAATGAAAGACAACCAGTTACTAATTTCTGCTTAAAATGAAGTCAAATATAGGCATTACTTAAGGACAACATTCATCAGTGCCAATACAAGTCAAAATACCCACTGCTGTTTTCCTTGTAAGCCCACACACTGGTGGTTTCTCGAAACCTGTTATAGCAGGTTAATGCATGGCTTTTCTTCCCGCTATATCATTGAACTATTCCCCAGTGTCAACACAGATCAACTTTCCAGAAACTCCAGTGTTTTATACTTCCTCTGCAACAGGTGTATCAAAGCCAGTTTCAGGTTCAACACCAACCAACCTTGCAGTAACCTTGTGATTAAGAGACAATCTGCACTACCTCCTGAGTCACAACCACCTCTTTGAGAAAGACATGTACTAATGTAGCTAAAGCAATGATAAATGGCTTAATAATGACATTGGTGGCAGCCACAGATTTGGCCTCTGGCAAAGGTAGTCGTTTTGTCCCATTAGCGTTGCGTCTTGACTAGAGTCTGAAAGTGCTTTTAAGCCCAGTTGAGGGTTGACCAACAACCAATTTGTCACACACACTGTATCATTCTTGCTCAAGGTTAGAGATGCCCTACTTGCTAGAAGCTAAAGCATCCGTCTTCCTTTAGGTTACCTCTGCAGACAGTTGTCTTTCTTTGCCTGATATAGCGGCAAATCACACCTTGACTGGTGAATGCCTTTGTCGCGAGCAAGATTGTAAAAAAAACAAACATTGGTGAAGTGCACCATGCTAATGTAACAAGGCTAGCTTAGAATCAACACATTAGATCAGACTTTTAGTGAAGAGTCATTGGTATTAGGAATTGGACATTTTGAGTCATGCATAGTGATTTATATATCTTTAAAGGCATAAATGTGTGCTGATTCTTGTCCTTGAAGGCAACAACAGAACATTTGGTGTTTATTGTCTTGACACTTCTGCGAGGTAACCTTGAAGGTTATCGAACCCTGCATTTAATTTGTTAGCAGGACTCTAGAGAGAGTTTTATTCTCGTTCTCATACTGCTCACTATTAAGAGCTTTTATAAAACAAGTTTAACATTACTTTTGGATCCTATAATACAAAAAACAAACATGTGAACGTTTTTTGTCAATGTATACGTGCATGGTTTTAACTTTCTTTCAAAGGGCCAGAGTGCAACATCTTTACTTCAACATTCCTGAAGCAGTCAAAAGTATGTGTGGGGGACCCTTGTAGAGCAATGCCTTCTATGCTTGAGTCAATCTTTGTCTAAAGCCTTACCCACATGGATTAAAAAGCTGTAAATGAACAACCACCTTGGTTTTTGATAAGCTCTACCTTAAGGCCAGACAGTTGTTCTCTGCTATCCCGCACAACTCCAATAACTGATGTTATTAAAGGCCTGAACACAACAGATTGTTATGGTTGCCTCTTCTTTTGATTTCTCCAGAAGACTGTTCGAGAGCTGGCTGCAGAAAATACAAGTTTCCCAATCTTTGCCCCGCGGATCATTTATCCGTGCATTAGCCTGACTGAATACCTATTCCGGTTTCAGTGACGCCCCATGCAGGCGTTGTGGGGAGGAGGTCGGCCTGAACGCAGCCTCGCCCCGGGCTAAAGGCTAATTACATTTCTGACTTGCTGAAATGTACACCGTCTCCTGAGAGAGCATTCTGGAATAACACTCAACCCTGTATCAGATATCTTATGATTGATTTTTACCTCATAATTACTCTAATGTATTAATAAATCATCCATTTCTTTAGTAAATCTAGGAGATGACATTGTCATGGGAAACATTTGCTGGTGTATATTACTCGTGCCAAAAGTTGAAAGGTCGGAGTGCATAAGAAGGCGTATGGTAGATAAGTGTGTTATTCTGATTGCTAAAACGCATTATAACGACATGATACCCGAATTTTCGCTCACAATACCCGGCTCTTGAAAGCATTGGCAGTTTCTTGGGTTTGTGGGTGTAACTGGCGAGCCTTGTCAAATTAAACTTTTGTCTGAGCACACACACTGATTAGAGTCATGACTCCAATGCGTGAGTTTCTCTTTGTTACTTGGCATGAGTACTTTCCATCTATGATTAACTGCATGTTCTTTGGAAGAGAGTAGGCTTCCATGTGCACAATTGCTGTCATAATCATCATCACCATCACCACCCTCCAGGCATCATTATTCATCATAATCGTCACGTTTATTGTAATTTGCTTTGCTCATTCTCAATCATTCTTCTTCTTCACTGGCCATCATATCTGTCATCGCAGATGCATTCGTTCAAAAATGCATATTGCTGACAATAACGCAACACATATGGAAAACCTGCCCTCATTTGAGTCAATTGTACCATCAAACAACACTGACATATAAATACAATATTATTATTATTATTATTATTTGTATTGAGACTGTATATTATGCAACCATACAATACATGTGTGTGTGGTTTTGAGAGAACAACGCTGCCTTTTTTTATTGTTATGCTATTAGCATAAAATGAACTGTTATGGTTACTGCAACACGGTCTTCTAGCAATGTTGTATACAGGCTACTGATTTGTTTTCCCAATTGTGTTTTGAAGGGAATATAATTGCAGCATGGATCATGTTCCCTAGATACATTTTTTTCAAGGGAAGGAAGAGCTTTTATGTAGCGTATGCGAGCCATCGGGAGGTGGTCTGGATGGATGGTGGGCGTTCAAAAGGCAGGACTCTAACCTGTGAGACAGGGCATCTTTCCAGTTGGGGAAATACAATAACCATATACAAAATGATGCTTTTGTTGCTACCAATGGATATTGTGGGAAAACAAAGGATATGCGTTCTGGGATTTCTTGTATTTGTTTGCACAATAAAATAAAGCACCAGAAACACAACAAAAGAAAAACAAGGCTTATTCATTAAATAATACGATTTTTGTGTCTGTCGTGTAAAAAATGTAGTGCTTTATGTCTACTAGCTTGCATATACAAGGTACGTGGAAAACAAAGATAAGAAACAGACAAATTAAAAAATATTTCACCTAAAAACTGTATCTTTTCTCCAAGGCTTTCTCTAGATAACGGGCTAATTTAAATATATTACCTGTGAACAACCATTTCAGTCTTTGTGCATCATCAATATTTACAATATGTTTTACAAGTATTGTAGCAAAGCGCTGTTCATGTTAAAAACTACAGCAGAAGACAAAGTTGGACTCATTTTCTTTATCGTTTAAACAACAACTTTGGCAATCCACTTTTTATTTCTAGATGAATACACTTTCTAGTTTCAACAGATGCTAAAATGGTAAAATACCAGATCCCAACTGAGCACAGAGATCTTTGCTTTGTGAAAGTGGTTGCTCATACAGAGAATCATTACCTGAAACAGCAGCCCCTCTGGGCTTTATGGAGCCTGCGTTTCAGCTCTCAGTTAAGCTGTCAAAATCGCAACTCTACTGCGTTTATTCACTCACACCACTCTCATAGGGATGTTCTCGACCCCAGCAGGCCCTCTTTTTATGGGATTAGTTTTGTGTCATAAAGATAAAGCAACACTTTCTCAGAATAAAGCAAAACTATGAGTTTAGAAGAAGAAAAAAACTGAGTCAAGCAAAATAAAAGACATTTCAAAAATAAAACTAAGTTGCAAACAAATCATTTGTGTAATCATGTAAACTATAAGTATTTTTTCTTTGTTTTAACAGGTTTTTGTTTGCAGTTCTTGTTTCTTCTTTCTCAATGATCAGACTTTTGCTCTCGCTGCAGCTCTCTCGTTTGCGCTCCCTCATTTTTTGTTTTCGATTTTGACACAAACGTCCCAGGTGGGCGGGACTTTCAGGGGTGCGTCCCCATTGGCTACTCGGTTTTTGAGTGACTGCCCACTACACCACAGATCATACAGTGCAACTCATGCAGCAAACTCCGGAGTCCACTCGGCCACGTTTGGCTCCTGGGGAGTTTTCATGAAAATATCGAACTTATCTTATGGACTTGTGTTGTGTAGTTTATACTTTATTCCAACTTTAAATATTTTAATACCTTCAACAATGAAGGCTCAATAATCAGCTCACGGCATATATAGGAAGGATAAAGTGCTATTTTTTATAAGTGGGGAGCGGACCAGCTTCCTGGGCTGAAGTTAAAGTTAAATTATTGAAGCTAAAAGCATCAATCTGGTGCACTTTGAGAGCAAAATTAAGAGATCTATGGATACATCTCTCAACACTCATATGAAACAGAACTGTAAACAGATTTCTTTATGGATATTTTACTAATTACTCCCCTTTTAAACTGTATTCTTGTTTTACTGTCATAAAGTATTTCATATCGGTTTTTCATTTATGCTCTTATTGTTTTATAGCCTAACTATAATGGTCATATGAACGTGTGCCTCGGAAATACTTGTTTACATAAATGGTGATCAAACAGTTTTGAGACCCACTGAGATAACTTAGACTAAAGTTAACTAATCTAAACACTGAGAATAAACAACTTGTGTTTTACTTTTAGGCTGTCTGAAGGTATGGACAGCTATCAAAGCTACTATACATCACATTAAGAACGATGTACAAATGAAAGTCGGACACAAATATATAATTTAAATGATTTATTCAAGTTTGCAATGTTTTGAACAGGCATCCACAGTCACCTACTTTGTAATTTCCGATACCTCCCTGGAAGCGTCACGATATCCACCTCTCACCCACAACCTCACATACGAGTACTGAATGTGCATCAAAGTGATCTTAGAAAGGCAGATATAGCAAAAGATGAATGTAACGACAAACGAGGCGATCAACATGTTTATTTCCTGGTAAATCCACAATGGGTCCTCAATGTACACGACCCGGATTCCTGTGACGAAAATAATAGAATGCCGCCAGTTGTCATGACTCAAGTTATACTGTAAAACCTGCACTGTACAATCGCTGGAGGACTGGGCTGTCACTCAAAAACTGAGTAGCCAATGGGGACGCACCCCTGAAAGTCCCGCCCACCTGGGAGGTTTGTGTCAGAATCTCAAACAAAAAGTGAAGGAGCGCAAATGAGAAAGCTGCAGCGAGAACAAAAGTCTGATCATTGAGAAAGAAGAAACAAGAACTGCAAACAAAAACCTAATGGAGCCGGCCAGCTAACCAATCAGAGCAGACTTGGCACTTGTTTTAAACGGAAGCTTTTGTTTCAGACAGAGAAACTGGTCCAAACCCTTTATGAACATTAAAGCATGTAAACAGGCCTAAGCTACATATTTTAAGGTAAGCATGTTTACTAGACAGTTACATGCTGTAGACTTGGAACTTTATTGTACCTTCAAGCAGAAAAGAAGCGTATCCAGATGCTTTAGTGTTCACAAGGTAGGATCCGTCCATGAATAAAAAGAGGAAAGAGTACAGCCATCCCTGACACAAAGCCATTCAGTCCATGAAATATCCATCATAAATATCCCAGTGCTTTCAGTCTGAAATATGCTCGAAGGAATGAATGTAGAAGTAGCATTTCCCTCTTTACCACTCATGGGAACTAATAGAGTTAGCCTGAGGGTAATAGCCTGCAGTAGAGGAGAAAGGCAGCAGCAGCACAGTAGTTGCAGTCAAACTATACCACTTGGTTGATACTTATACCCCCTCCGAAAGATGACCCCTTACATTTTTAGAATGGATGGTACCAGTGGGAGTAAAGCCAGGGCTCATGGCAGTATTAGTACATCCATAAGCCTGCACATGCCAGCACATTCAAGGAAACTTTTTTATTTGAAAAAAACGAAAATGCTCCATTCGCCTGTGGGCAGTTGACATGAGATGTGCCTCTTCAGTTTTTACAGAACCCAAAACTTTCCTTTATTGAATCCATCCCATGTTTTACTTTTTTGTTCCTAACTCTAACTACCAACTATCCTAACTCTACATTAAGTGTTGTAGTTGTTAGAGAACTTTGTTTGACTCAATATATATTAGACACCAGTTGACCTAATGGAAAATAATTTTGAGTTGTCAATCTCTGAAATATAAAATGTGTACATAGACCCTAAACAAACAAAGAAAAAGTTACTAAATTCTACATGTTAAATTCGTATGATTTGGCCTCCTTTGACACATTTTTGAGTGTCTTGCGATGCTAAAAGAAACACAGGCGTCACTGGAAAAATAGTTTACATGGGTGTTGGGCTTTGCCAGTAGGCTCATTAGCACCCTCCAACAATTTTTAAATAATGCACCCATCTTCAAGTTTCACGTAGATTTATGAACTTGGTAGGTACAGATGTAGCACTCCAGATCAGACTCAAATGGGTGTGTCCCAGTCAAAAGCCCAGCGGATGCCAGTGGCTGGGGGTGTTGCCAAATTGCTAGAGGGCGTTGCCCAATTTCCCTATTTGTTCAATTACAGGATTTAACCATGAGATGGCGCTTCATTCACAAAATACACAATGGGTGTTGTAGAAACATCAATATTTTAGATCAAATAAAGTATATAGTTTGCTTTATGCAGTATATTTCTTGTAATATTGTACAATAGATTGAAGTAAATCAACTTATACATTAAGATAAGATAAGATGGACCTTTATTAATCCCATGGGGAAATTCAGTAGTTCAAACAGCAACAGGGTGAGAGTGAAAAACAGGACAGCACAGATTCACACAGATTAATAAAATCAAAAATAAGATGAGCGATAAAAATAATAATAATGAGAAACTATGAAATAAGAAATGAATAAAACTAAAATGTAATTATCATATCATATATTATAATGTATTGTATTATTAAGTAATATCATACATTAACCCCATTATAGCAGATGCCACATTGAATGGATGAACACATGTATGCATCAATAATTACAACAGAGTATTTCTAAATACAAGTTGTAAAAATACTTATATGTATTTAATATTAACCCTTTGGAGTCGACCGACACGCCGGCGTGATCAGATCACATGACCTGTTCAAGCCGGTGCCGCATAAAAACAACAGTCCGGACAACATTGCCATGTATTTCTGTCGAAAGTACTGGCTTGAAACTATATCCCAGTCTTTGTTTCATGCAAAAAGACCCAGTAAACACGGAGATACGGTGATATAAAGTTAATACAGATATATTTCAGAAGTATGAATAATGGAAGCACATATTTTAATATCTTCGCCGTATTTGATCATTTTACGAAACGGAAAATACTGGAAACTGTAGATTCTGCTCAACAGGATGTATTTACCAGGGAGGGGGAGAGGTAATCAGTTAAACGGAGTGATACGAAACGAGACGAAAAGAGACGAAGAGGGACGGCGGGAACCGAAGAGAGACGGCGGGAAATGGAGAGAGACGAAGATATACGAAGACAGGCGGCGGGAGACGAAGAGAGGCTGCGGGAGACTGCGATTGAAGTAAAGTGACAGACAAACATTGAGAATTTAGATATAGTTAGATTTTGAGTTTTGAAGACTCAACTATGATGAAGAGAACTCTGAACGTGAGTCAAGCTTTAAGCTTGTTTTTTGACATGGAGGAGGAGGAATCTGTGATGTTGCCCTCTGTGTCGTAGTTGACAGAAACCGCTTTGAAGCATGGCACAGATAAAGACAGAAAAAACAGATTGTTGTACATAATGTGTATATATATATATTTGTATTATATTTATAATAACACTTTTGCCTTATCAGAATGAAATCCCATGCTACCTCAATCAAACTTTCACATTATCATAGTCACATCCCATGTATATATTTCCAGCTTTTAAATGGTTTCGTTGTGTATGTTTGTGTTATGAAAAATAAAATCATTTTCAAAATCTGTTTTTACGTTTTTTTTGTGATTTTGGGTCCAACATGTTCATATAGTAGAAGATCACTGCTCTAAACAAAGTCAAAAATCCTACATCCAAACGAAATAAATATAATTAATTATGATGAATATGTTAAGTCTTGTTCATTGTTTTTCATTTTTATTAAATGTTTGATATTTCCGGTGGAAATGGTGGACTATCGGACATTCAAAATGCAGCATATTTTCACTCTTACACACATATATTCTCATTTTACATACATACATTTTCACTCTTACACATGGATATTCTCCTTTTGCTCTCATGCGAAATCTACTAAAACAAAGTATGTCA
This sequence comes from Pseudochaenichthys georgianus, assembly GCF_902827115.2. Classification (NCBI taxonomy): domain Eukaryota; kingdom Metazoa; phylum Chordata; class Actinopteri; order Perciformes; family Channichthyidae; genus Pseudochaenichthys; species Pseudochaenichthys georgianus. The sequence continues at coordinate 9,757,078 of NC_047523.1, forward strand.
TGTATATTTAGTTTTCGTTGATGAGACGAGACGGACTAAGGTGTTAATGGTGGACTATCGGACATTCAAAATGCAGCATATTTCCCCCAAGTGTCTGTCAAAATGCATTTTACGTTTCTAACTTGCAATATCATTATTTCCGCTCTCTTCACTCCAGAAGAGCGATCTCCCTCTCTCTCTCTCTGTGTGCGGGGGATCACAGGAGGGGGGAGAGCTGTGGAATGTGACTACACACATTCCGATGGCCAATTAGTTTTAAACAAAGGGTCCCCAACATACATAGGACACATGGGGGGTTGGTTGACTCGGTATGCATTCATAAAGAATGCACAAACGTGTTTAATCGTTAATGTCAGATATGTACTAAGTACATAGCCTACATTAGTTCCTGCTCAAGATTAGATTCAACTTTATTGTTATTGTACAGATTACAGGTACTGAGACAACGAAATGCAGTTTAGCTTCTAACCAGGTACAACAAGCAGTAAAGTGAAAAGTAATCTTCACAATCTACAGAATAAAATATATAATGAATTGAATGATGAATAAACAGTGAGGGGTATGAATACACTAGATATCAGCCTGTGAGCAGTATGTTAATCGTTTGTCAGATATGTACTAAGTAAATAGCCTACATTAATTTCATGATGGATTAAAGCACATTTATTTCGTTAAAAATAAAGAAAATGATTAAATGTAGGGTGAATTGCCCTAATGTGGAAATGTTTTGCATTTCAGACTTCGGGAATATATTGCGACATGAAGCCGATACAATAAATCAAAATCCAGTAACATTCTGAAATCCCCAGGATGTGTCCTAATCAAACCAAAAGAGATCATGCAGATATTAAACTCATAAAAGAAATGGTAGACATATTAGTACTCTTAGTGCCAAGTTGTCTCAGACAATCTGTTTTCCTAATGTGGGACAGTTCTGTGCAAAATGTAGGACACTGAAAAGTCTATATTAAAAAGCCTCAGTCACCTTCATTCATGTAATAAAAAAATCTCAGGCCAGTAACACTCAAAGCTATACTAAATGTGCAATACCATGCTATGTTATTATTTATAATGTTATTGTTGTTACAACAGAAGATGTTTTTATTTAAATTGAAGTTAAATGCATCAATCTGGTGCACTGAGGGCAAAATTAGTAGATTTGTGGATACAGCTCTCAACACTCATATGAAACAGAACTGTTCTTACAATGTGTGTTGGAAGGTATTAAATTACTATGCATATTTTATTGTGTAAACACACAGCTGATCACCTGAGAGCTGCCGTTTCATTCTGAGCGTTTAAAAAATACGACGGTCTGATTTCAACAACTCAATGTGTGATTATTATAGCAGTAATATTAGACACTAATAATACAGTACACTATTTACACTGTACATATTATTGTTTGCCCGTGGGATTAGGGTGATCGGTAGTGAGAGCCGCTGCATTTTCCTCCGTCGGATGTGATATAAAAACAAAGCGATTATTGTTGTTGTTGTAAACTCACGTGGATTAAATGTAGTGCATTCATTTCAACTCGCGAACATATGATACATTAAATGAATGCGAGGATGACGATCGAACATCGTTTGTTTGACCCTGGATGCATTTCCTGATCTAAAAACATAGCGATGGTTTTGTACTTACGCGGCGTAAGTTACACCAACGTGAATTAAACATTATTTTGTTAAATAAAAACATGGTGATGTTTAGTAAATGATTACATGTCTCTTACTTAGCACAGAATATGATCCTATCCGTGACATATATGGATCTTAACAAATATCCGCTATATCAGATACCTGTAGATCAGCTGTTTATTTCACATGAGTTTCAGTGTGGCAGCTTTTCACGGCTCCCCCTGGTGGATCCATGATCCATTGCAGCTGGTTTCATTATAATTAAATGTATTTATCAAGGGGGCGTTTCAAGTCCTGCGGGGGGGTTTTCCTTTTGAGCAGGGGCCCACCCCGTGCCGATCACGGACCCGCACGGGTAGGCGTCTGAAACGAAGCGCTACATCTGTATGTGTATCATATCCAGGAAAAACCTTGGTAGCTATAATGTAATTCCATTCTCTGAACTTTAAGGAACGGTTCCCAGAGAATCAATCAACTTCAAATTGAATGAATAAATGCATTCTAACAAAATTGTCCGCCTAAAATGCCATGAAAAGTCATTAAAATCGTCAAAATACGATGTTGACTACGATGGCAGCCTTTTCGAACGATTTGCCCTAATCCAAGATGTTGTTGACACTCAAATGTACAGTGTCCAATCTGGCAGTAAATCATTGCTGTAGTTACACATTTGGTAATTGAGGTTTCAAGACCTTCATGATGCTGAACTTCAAAGCTTTATTTTGAAATTTGGATCCATTTTGATCAAATTTGATGGTCTAATACTACAATTCATTCACTGGTGTTTGTAATGCTAAATGTACCAGCTTAGCTTAATACAGTACTTCATTCACACAGTTATCACTAGGGATGCACGATATTGGTTTTTTGAAACCGATACCGATAACTTCCTGCTTCTCAAGACCGATACCGATAACCGATAGTAATATAATATATATTAAATGTACCTGTAGTTTTTGCACACCTGGTGGTAAAAAAAAAGACTAGTAGTGAGCAAATGATATGAGCATTACTACTATGAACAAAACTAACCCTGGGGTCGTCTCTGGCAAACTTCTTGCCTTTTTCAAAAGCCTCGTCGATAGGTAAAAGCCCCGGTGCCTTTGCAGCTGGCTTTGGATTCGCTAGTTTAGCAGCGCAGGCGTCTTCGTATGCTTTTAACACACCATCGTAGCGATGGCGATGTTTCAGGTGACTAATCAGGTTGGCAGTGGCGTTTTTATATGTACAAAAGTGGTGGGGCACAAAAAACTTAGATGTCTATCAGGGGCGGAGCTTCCTACAGGCGATATAGGTGGTTGCCTAGAGCGCCTCCAAGAGGGGGGCGCCAAAAATTGGACCCAAAAAAAAACAAAAACATTTTTCTTTTTTTTTTTACTTTTACTTTTTTTACCCCTCTATATCTGCAACCATTATTCTTACATACAAAAACAATATTCTAACATAAGGGGAAATGAGCCAAAAATCTAAAACGGTCGGTCGGTCTAAGAGCCTCGGCTTTAGGTGTTCACAGTCAGAACATGCTTGAGCGCTGTGCATCGGTCAAGTGTTTATAAAATTAAGCGTTGAGGAAAGAAAGACTAACGTTAGAGAACTATGAAGAGGCAAAAGCCATCCGGGGTGCAGTATAAAAACAGAAGAAAAGAAGAAGAGAAACGTGCCAAGGTGAAAGGTTTTGTATTTATTTGTTTGTTTATTTAGCATATTATATTTTGATTATTTGATATGTGTAACATATTTTACATTTCTTCTTAATTTTCTTTGAAAGCAAATTTGCACATTCTTTTATTGTTTGTTATTGTTGTTGTTATTATTATTGTTTGTTAGCTAAGTTGTTTGTTTTAATTCTTTAGTGTGCACTTTACATTTATTCTTAGCTCTTGTTCTTGCTTTTAATAAATAAAGGTGCAGTACTGTCACAGCAGGATTTGGAAAAACTTGTCCATGCTTTTATCTTCAGTAGACTGGACTGCTGTAATGGTGTCTTTGCAGGTCTCACTAAAAAATCTATTAGAAAGCTGCAGCTAATTCAGAACGCCGCTGCTCGAGTCCTCACTAACACTAAGAAAGTGGATCACATCACTCCTGTTCTGAAGTCTTTACACTGGCTTCCAACAAAATAAGTTACCATAGCTATGCAAATTACATTTCTGACCTCCTGCTAAATTATGAACCATCCAGAACTCTCAAGTCGTCGTCAGGGACTGGTCAGCTTCCTGTCCCCAGAGTCAGAACTAAACCTGGAGAAGCAGCGTTCAGTTATTATGCTCCAAGTATCTGGAACAAACTCCCAGAAACCTGCAGGTCCGCTGCAACTCTGACTACTTTTAAATCCAGCAAGAAGACTTTTCTTTTTGTCGCTGATTTTAATTGAACTATTCATATCTTAGACTGCACTGTAACTTTTATCCATGTATTTTTTCTTAATGTCTTTCATTTTTTGTTTTTCTTTTAATGTTTCTTTTATTATCTTTTACTGTTTTTAAATGCCTTTATCTGAATGTCTTTCATTTTTGTAAAGCACCTTGAATTGCCTGGTGCTGAAAGGTGCTATATAAATAAACTTGCCTTGCCTTGCCTTGCCTTGCCTTCCTGTGTGTCAAAGAATAGATTTCAAAATACTGCTGCTGGTTTATAAAGCATTGAATGGTTTAGGCCCAAAATACATGTCTGACCTCCTGCTAAATTATGAACCATCCAGATCTCTCAGGTCTTCAGGGACTGGTCAGCTTTCTGTCCCCAGAGACAGAACTAAACATGGTAAAGCAGCGTTTAGTTATTATGCTCCAATTATCTGTAACAAACTCCCAGAAACCTGCAGGTCCGCTGCAACTCTGACTACTTTTAAATCCAGGCTGAAGACTTTTCTTTTTGTCGCTGCTTTTAATTGATTCACATCTTAAACTGCACTGTAACCTTTATCTTTTAATGTTTCTTTTATTATCTTTTCTTTTTAATGATTGATTTTAAATGCCATTTTCTTAATGTCTTTCGTTTTTTGTAAAGCACTTTGAATTGCCTTGTGTTGAAAGGTGCTATATAAATAAACTTGCCTTGCCTTGCCTTACTTTACTGTATAACTGTTAAGATGTTTTGATTTTTTTTGGGGGGGGGGCGCAGTGGTGAAGCTCGCCTAGGGCACCAAATGTGCTAGGTCCGCCCCTGTCTATATATAAGCTTCTGCAGTGAGGTTCATGGCTGGTGAGGTACTGACTCTTCAGGTTTACATATATTTGACCTAAATCAAAATATAATATTATTTTCAAAAGCTTTTTTTGTCTGATGCTTCAATTAATTTTAAACAGACAGTTCAACAAAAGGATACCCAACAAATTTAATTGTATCATTTAAATATTGAATTGTTCTCTCTTAGTAAGATCCCATTTTCAATAAAATTGCAGTCTTACATGAAGATGAAGTCCATTTTCCTATCCTTCTGGACAAAAATCTCTATTACTTTTTTGTAAAAGTCCTCCTTATCTTCTTGTAGTTTCAAAAGTCTATCATAAATCTAATCTAATCAATAGATTTATGATTCGAAAATTATATAAGTAGGGTAGACATGTGGATATTATCCGGCTGAACAAAACGTGTATTTATCTAACAGGTTTGTTTCCCACAGATCTTATTTTGAGCTATTTTCTAAAATCCTATCGAGAAATATCATTGCTTTTTTATCGAGGGAAGCCATGCGCAGCTTACTTCCGGGTTTTAGGACGCGTCACTGCAGCTCTCTCTCCTCCTCTTCACACACCACACTTTTCGCGGCACACGTACTTACAGCCAATCAGCTCTGAATTATGTGAGATGACGTATGGTGGGGATGGCAGCACTATGCCCCTATGGTCATTATTTTTTTGCTACACACATTAAATAGGACAATACTCTGAGCATGCGCAGTGTAGTTTTTACAGTCACCATTGACTTAAACAGGGAGAGGGAGGGGCAGGATCGGGTTTTGTCCCACATGGCTCTAAACAGCTCAATAGGCACACACTGTAGACACTAATTAGAAGAGCACAGACTAAAACAGCAATGTACAGATGAATCAGATGATTAAACATGATCTTAGAATATATTTGATATATATTTTAATTTATTTGTTGCATTTTTTTTGTAATCATTATTTGTAATACTTTCTGCTGACACTAGGTGGGGCTGTGCCCCTAATGACCAGTCGCCACTGCAGGTTGGAAGCATTATAGCTCGTTGCCTTTTTCCCTCCTCGTGGAACTTCTGCATTGCATTTGTTAATACAAATAGAAAGCGAACTATCTAACTCTGAAACTTTGAAATAGTCCCATACTACCGACGACATGTTTGTTTACTGTCCTGGCTTCACGGCCGCACACCATTTACGTCACAGCCAGGCATGAGTTAGGGAGCGCTGGATTTGTGAAAAACTCCCCTCTTCCTAAACCACTAATACCACAGTACTGGCAAAACGGGAGGAGCCGAGGGAAAAACAAGCGCCCCTCATCCTAATCCACCCACACAGCAGTATTTTTTTCTTTTTTTTACCCAAAAGATATATTGTATATTATCGGGGTTATTAATACTTTTATCGGGTTTATCGGGATGACGTCATAATTCCTAATATAATAATAAGATAATTATCGTGCACCACTAGTTATCACCACTTGTCATACCATCACATAAATCAGACCTAAAATCATGCTATAATATAAATATACTCAGATATTCCTGTTGGACATACTTTACTTGGGATGTGCGTGTAGGCATGTGCACATGGTGTAATGAGATAGGAACAGATGTGGACATGTGCGGCGTGTGAGCCTCAGTGCTTCAGCAACTTGCATACAGAGTGAGCCACCCGTACCTACACACTGGCCACCTCTCTTTGAACAGTGATTTTAATGAGCAGGTGCAGCCTGGGCACAGGGACAAAAGGCATTAAGCGGCTCGTCTCTCCTGATTGCAGGCAGCCTTGCTCCTCTGAGTTAGATGCTGAGGGAGGGAAACTATTGTACTTTCCACCATCCACACTGGGTTTCGTGTGGGTCACCTTCTGTTTGATTACACAGATTGCTTTGGAATAACAACCAGTTGCCACACTAACAGCGGCTTTGAGCAGGGGTAGTGTTCTTTTGTTTATTGTGGAGGTGCATTGCTGCTTTTAGGGAAAAGCATACCATTATGGTTGTGGTATTATATTTCGTCCGCCCAAAATGGCATGCCCAAAATGGTCTAAAACCGACAAATTGAAGGTGCTTCCTCTATGTTAGCCTTCAAAAAGATACAATATTCACGAGTCAAGCCACTCACAAAGACTCTACTGGTCAGTCTCCAAAAAAAAAAAAGAGTCTCAAATGAAACCTATAGTATTCCTTTAACAGTCTGAAAAATGTGTTTTTAACTTGATACTCAAAAATGTAGTGCAGTTTACTCGAGTAAAAGTACCACTACCACAGGGTAGAAGTAAAATGAATCTATTCGCTTAAATATACTTACAGTATATTTTGGTGATTCTTTTATTGGTGACTATATTAATATAGTCAAAAGGCCAAAAGAAAGCTTATCCATTTTTTTTCACTCATATTTTTTAAATATCTATATATAGAGTTCCATTTGTGTGCTTAAACTGATCTCGATGGAGTGGATATAGGTTGTATCAAACAATAACGTAGAGTGAAAAATGGAAATGTCATGGATTATTACTCAAAATGGTTTCATGTGATACAAAATATCACTAGTAATGCCAGTATCAGTAGCATCAGAAGCAAGAAGCAGAACATGCAATTGATAGAGTTCATGATCTGTTCCTTCAGTTGTTTGTCTGGTGTTGTTATTGTTTGTACACAAGGGAAAAAAAGTATCAAGCAGAGTGAATGAATACAAAGCGTCTGTCAGACAAAATAAATGTAGAGGGAAAAACTACAGAAATGTCTCAAAATGCTGCAAAAGATAAGAAGAAAAGGTATATAAATCAAATAAAACCAGCCATGATGCAGATAATGGTAAACAAACGATATGACTGTGTTCATGTTTGAGAGATAGACTGCACCTGTCTTCAGATACAGACTGGAGAGACATGATGTGTCATATTAATCGTAAATTAGTGTCATGTTACTGAAAATAAATTGTAACAGGGAGATTCATTAAGGAGAACATGTGCACTCAGAACCATTCAACTGTGAACTTCATTAAAAAGTCTACTGCTTCAGATAAACAAAGGGATACATGTCTATGAAAACCTGGGATAGGCATAATTCCACATATAATTGACATTTAAGACATTATATAACCAGTTCGATGATCATTTTAGAAGGCATTTGAAGAGCGTATGAAAGACATTCTTGTTGTGAGGTTGGAAATCCGTCCATCCATCCATTATCTCTAACCGCCTATCCTCAGAGGGTCACGGGTGGCTGGAGCTGATCCCAGCTGACATTGTGCGAGAGGCGGGGTCCACCCTGCAGGTAGCCACTCAATCACAGGGTCGGACACATAGACAGACAATCATTCTCCATTTAACCTAACCTGCTGGAGGACTCTGGGTTTGAACCCAGAACCATCTTGCTATGCGGTGTTGTTGGCTACACACAATACTGAACATTGTAGGGTATGGCTTGTTAACCCTCTTATAGTGAAGTGTTAGATATTTCCAAAGTAGTCTTTTTGTTTGTCTCGTAACAAATGAATTAAAGCTGGACCTTTTGTCTCCCCCTTCTGCTAGTGAAGGTAAATACCAAAGATATATAAAGAGAACTGGAGGCGGGGCCCCGTTTATTCCAATAAAAGTTGGTGCATTGAACAGTGGAGCATGAAGCCAAAGTGGCCTGACCGAAGACGCAGTACATTTCAGGACTATGCTCCCATCGAGCATGGCCCTTGCTTTTTCCTTAAACCACACCTCCAATCCGCAGTATTATGGCAACAATGACTCAGGTTTTAGCACATTTAGGAACTATGGATGTAATAGTTGAATTTCATAAAGGGTTTGCATGATTTACAGACGTGTCTTTCCCAATGCTCAATGGAAAAAAGTCTATTTGTGCCCTAGGATGTCACCGACTGTTGTAGTTGTTGTAGTACCACCGTTTGGCCACTACGAAAATGTGCTCTAACGGCGGCGATCTTAGTGCTGGGCCAAACATTGAATGTATGTAATGTATTGTGGCTTGTGGCTTTATGTTGTATAAGTATCCTCTTATGCCCCACGGACCCGTATCCGGGCCCGAAATCGCTTAATTTGCAGGAAACAACGTCTAAGGAACTTTTATATTTAATAAACTATGAATTATTTATATCCATATAACGGAAAAAAACTCATTTAACTGATCTTTTTCATTTAAAAAAATATATAATAAACCTCAAAATGCTAACAGTGAGCCTCTGAATTAGCCCGAGCGAAAAATGCTAACCTATTACTGCAACGGAAATCACTCCTAGCACCCTTATTACTTATCCTAGTTTAGGATTAATCGATTTAAAATCGAAATCGCGATTTCAAATGATGCGATTATCAAATCGCAAAGCCTGCGATATTTTTTTCCAATTTTTTTTTTTTTCTTCTTGTGTGTCAGTCATCCACACCAATCAGAAGTGCTGTGCTCCACATGTACCAGCCATTGGTAATCAATCAGAAGTGGCCCATGATAGAAGGTGATAGACAGATTGATCCAATCACCTGCCAAGTATTTTTGAAAGTGCCTGCCCTTTCCAAATGGCTTCCAATGGAGCTTTCCTAGATGGTTTGGTGAAACAAACCATCTGAGTCAGGTTAGTAATGCTCCATCACATGTTTCTATTACAGGGTGAATCTTAAACTGAAGCTTGACTTTAAAGCAACCCAACGGAAGTTTCATGTAAGTTTAGTTCTTTCACTCGTAGCTCAGGCTGCGGGGGTGCTAGAGACGGGAGTACGTTGATATGACCTTCCTAGCCGGAGTTATGGCCGCATTTTACAATAAACTTCCGTTGGGTCGCTTAAAAATAAATATCGCAAATCGCAATCGCAATATTTGTCAGGAAAATCGCAATTAGATTTTTCCCCAAAATCGTGCAGCCCTATCCTAGCTGCACAATCAACACATCGTGTATGATCGTAAGGAGACACAGAATCTAATGGTACCCACCTCAACACTCAAAGATTACAAATTCACGGAGAAAATAACAAAAACCTACATCAAAACATGTGGCGCTAGGTAGCCCAAAACGCTAACATGGTTTACCTTGGTCTTAGGTCTGGTCAAAACTGGTCTTCAATGGCATTAAAACAATAACAACGATGGTGTAGTTAATCCATAGGTTAATCCAATGTGTCTGTGTCCCCTTTGAAATGTTCTAATAATCCATAAGCAATAAAAACTGCTCTTCCGTTTCCAGAAATCAGAGCTGGGATATTCCTACGCTCTGCAACAAGATTGCATGCGCAGAGACGCCAGCTTTTATTTTTAACATGAGTCTATGGGACGATTTCCCTTCGATTCTATTGGCTCTAACGGTCAGGAAGAGATGTCACATGTCAAAATCGAACAAGGGGGGCCAGAGATATGGAATATCCTCCGAAATGGCCCCAGAAGAGTTTTTTTTTGGTAAAATCTGTCTAAAAAGGTCACATATCACTTGTTTTGCATCAATCTTGATACAGGGTACTTATTATCTGTTGTACTCTGGATTCCTACAGCTTTTAGTCTACTAACCCATCATCCAAGGTTAGTTTTCACTATAAGTACAACATATTATAATTTACAGTTTTTTACCGTGTTCAATCTGAATTTTCTTTCAAATAAAAAACATTTATATTGATTCTGACTTTTCTACATCCAACTCACAGGTTTATCATTACTTTGAGAAAAAAGATTATTAATTTAACCCTTTTAGAAGGGAAGATATGGTCATTTGTTCTGGGAATGTCATTTTCGAGCCTGAAACCTGAAAAACAGGCTTGGGGCTTAACAGGATAAGGTAAATGACGGCATTGCCAACATCGGGAACAAATATATCTCGTCATTTCACAAAAAATGTATAATATAAAATAGGGGTGTAACGGTTCACAGAATTCACGGTTCGGTATGTAACTCGGTTTGGGGGTCACGGTTCGGTACGGGTTCGCTACAACAAGAAAAAGCAAAAAAAAGTCCCAAATGCATAATTCTAGATTTGTTTTTTATTTATTTTGAACAGTAGTGCAAGTTTCAGTTTAAAAATAAGGAACTCTAACATTTTGAATAATTAACTTTATTACACAGTTAAAAACAAACCACAAACAGTACCACACACACTCAGATGCCCAGATTATCTATAATGGCTGATGTCAAACAAAAAGGTTAAATAAGCTGTAAAACTAAAAAGAATGTCTTGAAAATATTACAAAATAAATAATAAGATAGTGTTTCAATCACTTTCAATAAAAGCCGGGGTCCTCTACTATTTTTATTATATATTTTATTCTCCATGTATTTATTTTTAATTGTTTTATCCCACTTTATGCTTTGCTCTTCCTGTTGTTTTACACTGATTTTATGTCTTATTTCTTACTGATGTAAAGTACTTTGAACTGCAATCCCCTGTATGAAAGGTGCTATACAAATAAAGTTATTATTATTATTATTATTACTATTGCATAAGGGCGCAGCATAGCCGTTGAAATATATATGCCAATAGCTTCCGTTATTTATTTTGGTCTCTCGGCTTTCATGTCTATTGGCTTCTTAAAAACAGCGGGGATAAGCTGTTGAACTGCTGTTTTCTTTTGCCGGGTTCCGGTGATTGGCAAATCTGGGTGATGCCTTCTGATATGATTTAGCGTGTTTGGCGTGTGTTACCATTAGCATACCGCACCGTTGTCGAACAATGCCGACACACCGTCCTCGTCCGATCCACCACTCGCACTCCATCGTTATTGTAGTCCACAGGGAACCCAAAATGTTCCCACACAGCTGATTTAAAAGAATCAGGTGGGTCAGGTCTTCTAGCTCCTGTGTGTTATTATCTGAACTCCCAATACTAACTTTTCTTCTTCTTGTATTTTGTTTGTTTTGTTGTGTTTTCTTCTTCTTCTCTACTTGTTGTTTAAGCGCGGCTGGCAAACAGCTTTTAGGCGCAATACTGGATTATATATAGTGTAGTGCAGTGGTTCCCAACCTTTTTTCCCAAGAGCCCCCCCAAATGCCCCCCCAAATGATGTTGGAAGTTGCGCCCCCCCATTTTTGAGACTATTAAACTTGAATTGGGCGCAATAGCGGTAATTCAAGTTTAAAAGTCTCAAATATGCTACAACTACTGTCACAAACTAGATGAATGTGAAGTATTTTGTTAAAGGAGGATGAAAGCGTAATTAAGGAGCACTATTGGAGTGACTTTGATTCAAAAGTCGTAAATAATCTACAAAATGGAGGAGACCGATCTGATCGGAGCAACTGTGACAAATAATCCAATTGAAACCGGCATGGACAACGACTATGTTTTAAAAATGCGCTTATCCAGAAACGCCTGGTTTGGACACTTTACGGACAGAAGAAACATTTCTATTAAAGGAAAAATTATACATTTCTGTCTTTTTACTTGAATTTTTATTCAAATTAATTAATCAATTATTTTTTATATTTTATTGTAATGTAGAGACAAGGCTTTTAGTAACAATCATGTATTGCTTTAAAAAAAAAAAAAAGTCTAAATATGATATTTGGCCTCAAATCATCTGAGGCCTGGCACCCCCCCTGCGATCGTTGGCGTCCCCCACTGGTGTAGTGGATACTGCCCTGAATGACAGACTTTTTTCCCACTCGTAATAAAAGGCGTATTCGTCGTGTGACTGCATGCACCGAACCGTGACGGTACGGGACGAATACGGATACCGTTACACCCTTAATATAAAACATTTATCAGTCACCACTTGTCATGCTGAAAGCAAGCACACTTTATTACTCAAAGTACAGACTTTAACAAGTGAGTTTGTAACTCTATTTAAGGTTGTATATGACTACAGTTTATGTACTACTTTGGAAACACATAAAAGCAGTGGTTGGAAGAAGGTTGAAGATTCAGTGTCAGACTTCAGAGTGTGAGCCAGTGGCGGCTGGTGCATTTTTCTCCAGGGGGGGGTCTCTACCAAAATGCAAGCAAACTTATACACAAACCCAAAACATATGTCATTACAACGCAGGGCTAGCTCAAAGGCACACAGCACTTGATACAGTCTATTATTTGAGCGCCTGTTTTTGTCAACCTCCTTACTATGCTTACAGATCCCTATCCTGTAGCCTTCATTGGACAGCTGTGTTTACTTTCCTAAACATGGCTAGTCGCATAGCATCATCCATGTGGAATCTAGTTTGTTCACGCTTTTTAGTTTTTTCTGATATATGCTTTAAGTCACTAACATCTGTCTTTATCCATTCTGGGTCTGGTCCAAATACTGGTCTGATCCTGATGTTTGAAAAGGGAGGCAGGGGAAGCAAAATATAGCACTGGTTTTACTACAGGTAGTTAGCAAAGTCTTCTTGCTAAACCAGCTCCTTGAAAAAGAGCAGGTATACTGCCTTCCTCTGTCCTTAACTCCTGCCTATGTCAGGCTGATCAGGTCCGAACTCTTTTACTTTCAGCTTTCTCTCCAGTGTCCTCCTCTCAAAGGGTGTTTCTTTAATTGATTAAACATAATTTTCCTTCTCCATATTCACGATTCTACTGTACAGTAGCTGGAGCTGAACAATGATGCTGCACTACACACTCAATGGTATAGTTCCCTCTCTCTTTATCTATAGACATAGATAAATACATATATTTAAGAATAATCAGTAAAAATGTGTATTAAGATAAAAATACTCCCGTTTTTACTGTTGTACCATTAAACTGTATATTGCATCATTAGATCGTTTTTCATTTAAAAAAAATGAAAATTAAATGAGCATTAAATTGTCAGATTTTTGAAGCTGGAACCATGAAATTATTCTGCTGAAAAAATACATTAGGCAATCAATCCATTAATCAGTTACCCTTATCAGATGCACTTTCATGTATTGTTTGCATCCTTTATCTGTCAGAGAAATGCATCGGAGTTGTGCATTGTAATCTTCTGAAATATTGTGGAGTATAATTATAAAGTGTCATTTTAGTACTTTAAGGGGCCCCCCTTTTCTGTAGTGGTTGTATGTGAATGGTCTGCAAAGGCTAAAATCGCAAAGTTCCCACCGGAGGGAGTTCTCTTCCACTGCCTGAAATGCTTCAATTGGACTTCTTTCTTTCAGGCCGTAAAATAATGACATCACTATGTAACACTTGCTCTTTAATTTGCTAACGCCCCAATACATTGTATGGGTTGTCTCTAGGCAGTTGACCAATCACAACCGAGCCGGCCAGCTAATCAATCAGAGCAGACTTTGGTTTCAGACAGAGGGTGAGAAGAGGTGCTGCATGAGAAAAATAAAGAGCTTTTTGAACATTAAACCTTGTGAACATGTCACAGAGGCGGTACAAAATGCAATTATGAACCTGAACATTTGCATAGTATGTCTTTATGTACAGTCCTTGATTCAATGTAAACCTATATGATTCTAATGCAACTACATTATGGAAGTACTTTCAAGGTATTTGAAGGTACGCTTGGTTGAAACTGTGGTTATTGCCCACATAACAACTTAACCATCTGATTTAACTTTTGTATTTTTTATTTGCTTATCTTATAACCTTGTCCATGCTCATCACAGCCATGAAACAAAATCCTGAAAGGTCAGTGAGGACAGGAGTGAACAAAAATCAATACCACTGTCTGTGATCAGAGGACATTCTGAGTTGCAACCGTTTTGTCACTTTTGTGGCATGTCAAGTGTTTAAAAGTCTGTCACCACAATTATAAAGATTAATACAAAAATAACTGACTTTTATCTCCAATACATTGAACAGATAAATACTGTGACTCAAATGTGTAGATGTTGGCCGAATGGCTCTGTATATTCGCGAATAAAGTGCTTTGGCTGTATCACCTTCAGTGCAGCACACTCTCTAATGAGGTTTGTAGGGCACTCAAGTTTTGAGTGACAGCAGGCAGTTATAAGAAATTAGTGAAATAGCCAATGGCAAAAGGAAATAACTGTTGAGTCAAGGTTATCTAGGCTACACTGCCGACAGAAGGAGAAGGAATCTGTTGCTGTCACGCTTGTGTCTTCATTTTCTAGGTTGACCTGGTTGACTTGTTTTTGGAACAGCTGACACTGACTCATTTCTCAATCACATGGACGTGGAGAGAGACAGACACTTGTCCCCTCGAGGCTTAAAGAGAGTGCAGGGCAGGGGTATTTTGCTCTCTTTGAGTTTGAGTTAATGAACCGCCCTTGTGTACAGCGTGATCACGATAGGTAATTTTCCCCTTGGTAAATAGAGCTGCAACTATTTGTCAATCTACAGAAGACTCCAAATGTTTTGGGAATTCAAATATTTTTTCGTGCAACAAAGTGGCAAAAAACGGTTTTCAGCTTCATGAAATTATGTCCTGCTGTATCAAATATGGACATAGTCAACGTGACGTAACCCGTAGTTCTATTTCGTCCCTACTGACCGCCAGAGGCGGTGCTTTAGCACTGGATATGTCCATCGCGCGCATGCGCAGCTCGAGTACCAATAACAACAAAGTCACCTGTGACCCACGTGACACCAGCTATATCAGCCGGTATTGTCAGAGGATCTGTTCCTTTCATCTTCTCGCTGCGCGAGGGTACCGTGGCTACGTTTTTGTAGCCTACAGCGTTCAGGTTTAAACGTTTGATCTGAGGGATTTCTCTGCAAACAGCTGGCCGCGTGCAGCTTCGCGACTGACAGTCGGAGCTACGGGTCATTAAACGCGTCCTCCAGGAGCTGCGGCCGGCTGTGCGCTGTGCAGAGCCTCGACAGACAGGTTTGTGTCAGCTTGTTGCTGGTGATGGCTGTGTTTCCACACCCTTTCCCAGCCAAGTTGTCCTGATTACCGTCTTATTGTTTGTGGCTTAGACTTTCTGGTGACGACAGTGTTCCCGCTTCCTCTCCCATAAAGTTGCCCTTATGCTCTTTTGAAAGTTCTGCTTGTGGCGTTGTGCCCGAGCTATCATTAGCATTTGAGTCCCAGCTTTGGCTGCGTCCCTCATTCAATTTAGTATGGAAGCCCAGAGGGTCATACTTTAAACCCGTTTTTCGTTTAGATGCAGAAAGGTAAGTACTTTCTATTTCTTAGAAGCTATTATCTGGTCTTAACATTTGTGTTCTGACTTGGTCGCTTGATTGTTAGCAGCAGCTGCTTGGCTAACACCTTGCTGTTGAGCTTAACTATTAACTCAGGGCAGTGCTCCCACTCCCTGTAGCATAGGGTTTGATTGCAGTAGCGCTAGATCGTTGTATTACTGCTCCTAGTACTAGACTCCTAGCACTAGGATGATATGCAGAGAACATCTTCACGGCGGGTGCTGTGTGCTCGGCATGTGCGTTTACTACTGTAACCAGGCACGGTTCTATGCGGGCTGTTCTCTTTCTTAGAAGCTAATTATCTGGTCTTAACATTGTGTTCTGACTTGGTTGCTTGATTGTTAGCAGCAGCCGCTTGGCTAACACCTTGCATGTACGGTTAAGCTTCATTATTTAACTCAGCCGGTGAGGGCAGTGCTCTCGCTCCTGCTCCCAGTAAACGCATGGTATGGTTGCAGTAGTGCTATATCGTTGTATTTACTGCTCCTAGTACTAGACTCCTAGCACTAGGACGATATGCAGAGAACAATCTTCACTGTGTGTGCCGTGTGCTCTGCATGTATGGCCATTAAGGAGGATTACATCCTCCCAATATTATATTGTCTAGTGGGCAGCCGTTGGCTGACGCTTTTAGGCACCGGCCACAGTTACTATTGTAACTAAGGTTCTAAGCCGTAAGTACTGGCCATAATTACTACTGTAACTACGGTTCCAAGCTGTGTAAGTACTGGCCATAGTTAATACTGTAACTACGGGGTTAAGCCGTAAGTACTGGCCATAGTTACTACTGTAACTACGGTTCCAAGCCGTGCACGTACTGGCCATAGGCAATACCGTAACTACGGCTCTATGCTGTGTAAGTACTGGCCATAGTTACTACTGTAACTACGGTTCTAAACTGCCTTGTTTTTCTGTTAAGCAGGTAGCTGGTGAAGGCTGTGTTCCCGCACCCGCTCCCGGTTACGTTGCATCTGGCATTCGTCTCTAACTCGACCAGTGAAGGCAGTGTTCTCGCCCCCGCTCCTGGTAGACGCGGAACTGCCTTGTTTCCCCGTTAAGCAGGTAGCTGGTGAAGGCTGTGTTCCCGCACCCGCTCCCGGTTATGCTGCATCTGGCATTCGTCTTTAATTTAACCAGTGAAGGCAGTGTTCTCGCCCCCGCTCCTGGTAGACGCTAAACTGCCTTGTTTATTCCGTTAAGCAGGTAGCTGGTGAAGGCTGTGTTCCCGCACCCGCTCCCGGTTACGCTGCATCTGGCATTCGTCTTAATTTAACCAGTGAAGGCAGTGTTCTCGCCCCCGCTCCTGGTAGACGCTAAACTGCCTGGTTTCCGTTAAGCAGGTAGCTGGTGAAGGCTGTGTTCCCGCACCCGCTCCCGGTTACGCTGCATCTGGCACTCGCCTCTAGCTCAGCCAGTGAAGGCAGTGTGCTCGCCCCCGCTCTTGGTAGACTGCCTTATTTACTAATCCAGCCAGGTGAAGGCTGTGTTCCCGCACCCGCTCCCGGTTACGCTGAATCTGGCATTCGTCTTTAATTTAACCAGTGAAGGCAGTGTTCTCGCCCCCGCTCCTGGTAGACGCTAAACTGCCTTGTTTATTCCGTTAAGCAGGTAGCTGGTGAAGGCTGTGTTCCCGCACCCGCTCCCGGTTACGCTGCATCTGGCATTCATCTTAATTTAACCAGTGAAGGCAGTGTTCTCGCCCCCGCTCCTGGTAGACGCTAAACTGCCTGGTTTCTGTTAAGCAGGTAGCTGGTGAAGGCTGTGTTCCCGCACCCGCTCCCGGTTACGCTGCATCTGGCACTCGCCTCTAGCTCAGCCAGTGAAGGCAGTGTTCTCGCCCCCGCTCTTGGTAGACTGCCTTATTTACTAATCCAGCCAGGTGAAGGCAGTGCTCTCGCTCCCGCTCCCTCTGCCGGTAACGTGGGTGTAATTACATCCCTCTTTCTGTTCGGCGAGTAGCAGCAACGCTCTACTCTTTCCATTAAGCAGGTAGCTGGTGAAGGCTGTGTTCCCGCACCCGCTCCCGGCTACGCTGCATCTGGCTACCTACAGAATGGTTCATTCATGTAGCGCCTGTATGGCTTCTCTTGAGCCCGAGGACGGCCACGACCGCTGCCCCTCCTGCCTCGGCCGCTTCTGGCGGTCAGTGGGGACGAAATTCGAGCATCTGAGGGAGGTTCTCACGGTAAACGCCTGCATGAGCTGTAGCTGCATGCCTCGGGTGCTCAGAGTGGCTAGAATCACTGAGGTGGAACGTCTGGCAGCAGCCAACAGACACCTCTCCTTGTCATGTCCTCCTCCAGATCAATTCGGCCGTTCCCGGCGACTTGAGGGAGCGATGGCTATGTGTGCTCCCCCCAATAGAAGGACTAGAAACAGGCTGTCCTCTAAAGTGGATCGGCTAGCTGCCGATAGGGGCATGATGAAGTCGCCTCTTGGCCCTTCAGCCTGGGCCCGGTGTAGGGGCTGCTAGCGGGCCGCCTGTCCCCCCCCCCCCTCCTTCGGTTGGCGCCCCTCCTTCGGTTGGCACCCCTCCTTCGGTTGGCACCCCTCCTTCGGCTGACGCACCTCCTTCGGTTGACGGAGAGTCCTCCGTAGCGTACCAGTCGAGCCAGGGGAACTGTTTAGATCAGCTGCCCTGGAGGCACTGGAGCGTGCCGCCCAAGCTAGGCAGACCAGGCAGCAGCACTCGGGTCCTCGCAGACCTGTGCCCACTCCCAGCAGGCCCAGGGGCCGCTCTAGCAGCCGCACTCAGCCGCCGGATTACAGGGGTGGTCTGCAGAGGTCTTAGCGGCCCACTCAACCGCCGTGCCCCATGTCGCCCGCCTTCCAGGCGGCCTCGTGCCCCAGAGCCTTACCGGAACCCCCCAAGAGGCTCCAGGGTCCGGGGGGCTGGGCTCTGAAATCCCGGGGGTGGTCGGCGGCTGCTTTCCCAGCAGCAGCTCAGTTTCTGGGCAGTCTGTACTTCCGTCCCTTGGGTGGTTTTCACCTTAACCCAGGGGTACGGACCGCAGCTCCGGCCCCTAGCCTTCGGCTGGGTCTAATTGACAGTCGTCAGCGATCCGGCAGGGGCCCTACCTCTGGGCCAAGAGTTGTCCGTCCTTTTGTCCAAGGACGCAATCAACCCAGTAAGACCCTCTGCTTAGCCAGGGGGTTCTACTCGGCATACTTTCTCGTGAGCAAGAAAGTCGGTGGATTTCGCCCGATCTTGGACCTCAGAGGAATCAACAGATTCCTGAAGGTGCTGCCATTCTATATGCTGACTACTGCATAGGCACAGGTGGAGTGGTTCTCAACCGAGGGATGCCTACTTCCATGTGGGCCGGGCAAGAGGGTGCCTTATATTCAGTTCCTCCGGCCCTTGGGCAGACTGGCAGCTGCCTCGGCCGCTGGGCCCTTAGGCCCGCTGTTGTTGCGCCCCATGCAGATGTGGCTGAACAGCCTTCACTTGGACGCCAAGTGGCACAGTGAAGTCAGGGTGTCGCAGCATTGCTCCACTCTCCGTCACGCTGGAGGGGCAGGGCCTATCTCCTGGTAGGCGTGCCCATGGGCGCCATCCCATCCCGCCAGGAGACAATCACCATAGGTGCATGTCTCTCAGGGTGGGGTGCAGTGCAGCAGGGCAGGACCGTTCAGGGTCAGCGGTCTGCCCAGCAGAGTGCACGCCGGGTCAACGTGCTAGAGCTTCGGGCCGTGCAGCTTGCACTCACGCACTTTCTACCCCAACTGGGGGGCAAGAATGTGCGTGTTCCTTGGGGACAGCATGTACATTGTTGCTTAGACAACAGTCCCTTCTAGATAGTGGACTTTCTCACTCCACTCTGAATTTATGTGGCTGCGATTCTGCCCGACAGAACGGGTCGACGGCGCCATGGCGGGGTCGGTGTCCCTCTTTATGAGAGGGGCTTTACGGCAGCGTCCCCCTTGCACCCCGAGGGCTCCGTCTTGGGACCTGCCCTTGCTGCCGGATGCCCTATCATCTCCTCCCTTCGAGCCCCTGGCCCAGGTGGGGCTTAGGTGGCTGCCCACGAAGGCAGCATTTCTGCTTGCCATAGCCTCAGGGAAGCGAGTCGGGGAGTTGCATCTCCTCTCCATAAACAATACATGCCCGAGGTGAGACTCTCAGGCGTTGCCCTTTGTGCAAATGTGGCATTCCTGCCCGGGGTCCTTCCATAAACTCACTTCAATCAGCCTGCCCAGCTGGCACGCTTTGACATTCAGGAGTACGGCACATCGAAGTTGCTGTGCCCTGGGGGTGCCCAAAGGGCGTATATCAAGGCTACTGCCTGTAGACGGCAGGAGGAGCAACTCTTGAGTTTGCCCTGGCGGCACTAAAGGAGGTTAGGCCCTCTAGCCAGTGGCTGCCCCACTGGGTTGTCGATACCATCTCACAGGCATACGGGGCCAGTGGCCGCCCCCTGCCATCAGGCTGAGATGCCACTCTACAAGGAGCATCTCAACATATTGGGCTGCCCTGAGAGGGGTGCCCCTGGAGACCATCTGCGCCGCGGCGTCGTGGGCGTCTTCTGGCACATTCTCCAGTTGTCATCAGGTCAATGTCGTCCTTTTGCCGAGCTCCGCTGCTTCCAGTGGTGAGCAATGGCTTGGATTCTTCATGACATTGTTGGTATAAGTCATCCAGTGCTAAAGCACCGCCTCTGGCGGTCAGTAGGGACGAAATGGAACGATAGTTACGGCTGTAACTACGGTTCTATGAGTCCCGGATGACCGCCAGAGTTCCCTGTCACTCAGAATTCTTGTGTGCTCACGAGAAGATTCGGGGAACAGATCCTCTGACAATACCGGCTGATATAGCCAGTGTCACGTGGGTCACAGGTGACTTTGTTGTTATTGGTACTCGAGCTGCGCATGCGCGCGATGGACATATCCAGTGCTAAAGCACCGCCTCTGGCGGTCATCCGGGACTCATAGAACCGTAGTTACAGCCGTAACTATCGGTTTAAGTTTAGGGTTAGCCGTTTTAAAAGCTCAAAGTTGGTGTCTCCGGGCGTTGCCATCAGTGGAGTTTCTGTGGGTCTGCTGAAAGCTAGCAGCTAGCAACCTGACACGGAACCCACATGTCACTCCAAAGGAACCATGGCAGTAATAATGCTCTATGCCTTGATATTATAATAACTAGTTATATGGAAATTAACCTGTGCAACTTAAATAGCTTACGAAATGAAATATAATACTGTTCTTATTACGATAATATATACTATTATTAATGGAAAATCATTCTTCATTAATGACAATATGCCCGCTGTATTTATAAAACGTGATTTATTACAACTTTCCATGCTCGCTTCCGATGTTACATTACATTACATTACATTTAGTTGACGCTTTTATCCAAAGCGATTTACAATAAGTATATTCGACCAGGAAGATACAACCTTGAAGAAAACAGAATCATATAAGTACATCAGGTTTCATAGAGCCAACATTTCAAGTGCTACTCAACTGGCTATAGATAAGCCAGTCCTTTATTAGTATATAAGTGCTTTGTTAGTAATACTATCGCTCAAAGTGGAGTCGAAAGAGATGAGTTTTAAGTCTGCGCCGGAAGATGTGCAAGCTATCTGCTGTCCTGATTTCAATGGGGAGCTCATTCCACCATTTTGGAGCCAGGATAGCAAACCCACGTGTTTTTGTTGATGGGAACTTGGGTCCCCCTCACAGCGGGGGTGCAGCGAGTTGTTTGGCTGATGCAGAGTGAAGTGCACGTGCTGGGGTGTACGGTTTAACCATGTCCTGGATGTAGGAAGGGCCAGATCCATTCGCAGCATGGTATGCAAGTACCATTGTTTTGAAGTGGATTCTAGCAATTACTGGAAGCCAGTGAAGGGAGCGGAGGAGCGGCGTGGTGTGGGTACATTTTGGAAGGTTGAAGACCAGACGAGCCGCTGCATTCTGGATGAGCTGCAGAGGTCGGGTGGCACATGCAGGTAGACCAGCCAGGAGGGAGTTGCAGTAGTCTAGGCGTGAGATGACGAGAATCTGGACCAGAACCTGCGTGGCTTTCTGGGACAGCTGGGGACGTATCCTCCTGATGTTGTAAAGCGTGTATCTGCAACAACGGGTTGTAGCATCGATATTTGCATTGAAGTACAGTTTGTTATCTAGGATCACACCCAGATTCCTTGCAGTCTGAGTCGGGGAAACAACAGAGGTGCCGATGTTGATTGTTAGGTCAAGAGTGAGACAATCTTTTCCCGGAGGGAAAAGCAGTTCAGTCTTGTCAAGGTTGAGCTTGAGGTGATGAGCAGACATCCACTGAGAGATATCCGCTAGACAAGACATGTGTTCCGCTCCGAACAAAACAGGTTTTGCTGGTTAGTGACGTCACGCACGTCACGGTACGTCACGAGTAGAACACTTGTTGAATAATACACAAACTATATGGCTGATGTCGGACTCTGGCTTGGATATTTCGACAGAATTCGAGTGACAGTGAGTCGTCAATAGACTCGGTGCACTTTCAAGAAGAGGAGGATTTTATTGAAGAGGATGCCGGTGTGGTGGAATCAGACCATGCGGGCGAGTCTAACGTGGTGGAACCATACCAGTTTGAGCCACAGTATTCAAGTAGCGGTAGAGAGCGAACATGGGGATGATGATCCTGGATTTGGCGGAGACCCGGAGATTAATTGATATATATATATATATATTAGCTGTACACTTTACGAATATAATAGTTTTTTTATGGACAACTTTACCATTTAATCTCGTCCAACTGATCTTGCAGCTGTCACTCCTCGGCTCTTGGTAGTTCAGGCATTTATCAAACCTGGCAACTACGGGCTTCCTGGCAGCTGTCAATCAAAGTCCAGTGGCTCCGCCCCAAAGTGTCAGAAACTTATCACGCGCGCGTAGACAGACTCCGCGAGCGAGTGAGGCTGACACTCCCGCGAGCAAGAGGGCTGTCTCTCTCGCGAGCGCATAGCCGCTCACGGGGGTTTAATCTGCGCGCGAGGGTCATTTAATGCGCGTGTAAAAGCACATTTTCCGCTCGTGAGTAGCTTGTTTTACGCGCTAGAATATTGACCCAAATCTGACTCCATAACTTTCCCTTCACATTGTTGTAGAAACAGCTTCTAATATCCGTTAGCGCAGCAACAACAATCTTGCTCTCTCTCTCGCTCACTCGTGCGCTCTTGCCACACACACGGAGCCGAGCTTGAATGAAACACCCAGAAGTAGGCTACTTGTACTGTAGCATATCATTTTCGAATCAATCATTTTTAAAATTATGAATTTCACATATATATATATTAGGGCTGTCAAACTATTAACATTTTTAATCAGATTAATCACAGCTTAAAAAATAATTAATCATGATTAATCACCATTCGAACTATGTCCAAAATATGCCATTTATTTATGTATATTGTTGTGGGAATGGAAAGATAAATGAAAGAAGGCGGATATATCCATTTAACATACAGTATCTATGTTTATTATAACATTGTTCTGTGTGTCAAAATGAAAGACAGCCCACACACCTATCAATCATCAAACCGTGGGGTCTTAATTCATTACGTGTTGATATCAACGGGGGAGTAGGCTACTTCAGGAAAGTCGACAGAGGGGGAGGGCTAGTGGAGTACTTCGTGACCACAGAGTGTGAACGTTGTGATCAGCTGTTTTAGCGCAGTTCTCCAGTGAAGGGGGGAGTCTCCCTCCGCAGCCGGTTGGCGTAGTTTTGGCACAATTCCGTTGTACAGACCAACGTTAACAGCAGCCCTGTCTGTGCACACGGAGACCGACTCTGTCGTCCGGTGATCTAACCGCCTTCTGGAAAAGCTTCACAAGTACGTCGGTACGCAAATGCGCACCCCTCAGAGCCCTGTACTACAGCAAAAGTATTCTCCGTAGGGACTTCCTGCAACAACACCACGCCGTTATCAAAGATGTTCTATTGAGAAGACGATCACTACGTGACAAAAGTTTTCAAAACCGTGGCTGCTGAAATCAATCTTACTAACTGCTGTCTGTGCAATTTACTCCGCGCGAGTTGGCAGACTTTATTTTGCTTACTTTAAAATCATTTTTCATGGTGGGCCTAAGCCATTTCTTGGTATGGGTGTAGCCTACCCCAGCCATACCCTGGCGCTGCCACTGGTGGCACGTATGGGGCGGGCCATTCTGCACATGCGTTAAATGCGTTAAATATTTTAACGCAATTAATTAAAAAAATTAATTACCGCCGTTAACGCGATAATTTTGACAGCACTAATATATATATATATATATATATATATTAGGGCTGTCAGTCGATTAAAATATTTAATCGCGATTAATCGCATGATTGTCCATAGTTAATCGCGATTAATCGCAAATTAATCGCACATTTTTTATCTGTTCTAAATGTACCTTAGAGGGATATTTTTCAAGTTTGTAATACTCTTATCAACATATGAGTGGACAAATATGCTTTATATGTGTGTTTATTATCATTTGAACAATGACAATTATTCTCATGATTCAACCTGGAACCTCTCATACAATAATACAATACAGTGTGTGTGTGTGTGTGTGTGTGTGTGTGTGTGTGTGTGTGTGTGTGTGTGTGTGTGTGTGTGTGTGTGTGTGTGTGTGTGTGTGTGTGTGTGTGTGTGTGTGTGTGTGTGTGTGTGTGTGTGTGTGTGTGTGTGTGTGTGGAGAGAGACCCTGTGATGGATCGTTGGAGCTATGTGTAACTCAAGGCATATGCTCGAACGGGAGCTGCCTGGACGCTGCAATCATGTTGTGCGCACTATCCGTGCTGACTTTTCGTACAATGTCCCACTGTCTGGCTTCCTGCATAAAGTCAAGTGCTCGGCGAAATGTTGCTCCTCATATCCGTTAGCGCAGCTAGCTAGCACCAGATGCTAACAACAGCAATACACGTAAGGTATGCCTCGCTCGCTCGTGCCACACATACACACACCCTCGCGGTCCTCCCAATGGCCAGTCGGTGCCTGCCGGTGAGCGTGGAAGTGTGGTCTGCCGGGTCTGCCACAAGCGGGCGGCAGGAGCGGGGCTGTCAGCATCAGCTTGTAGACTGTATTTTAAACTTGATGCTCTCTGAAACTACGGGGCGGCCGAGGACAACAAATACACATGCGTTAATCGCGTTAAAATAATTAGTGGCGTTATTTTTTTTTTGCGTTAAACGCGTTATCTTGACAGCCCTAATATATATATATATATTAGTGCTGTCAAAATTATCACGTTAACGGCGGTAATTTTTTTTTTTAATTAATTGCGTTAAAATATTTAACGCATTTAACGCATGTGCAGAATGGCCCGCCCCATACGTGCCACCAGTGGCAGCGCCAGGGTATGGCTGGGGTAGGCTACACCCATACCAAGAAATGGCTTAGCCCCACCATGAAAAATGATGTTAAAGTAAGCAAAATAAAGTCTGCCAACTCGCGCGGAGTAAATTGCAAAGACAGTAGTTAGTAAGATTGATTTCAGTAGCCACGGTTTTGAAAACTTTTGTCATGTAGTGATCGTCTTCTCAATAGAACATCTATGATAATGTCTTCTGGCCTATCAGAATCAAGATAACGGCGTGGTGTTGTTGCAGGAAGTCCCGATGGAGAATAATTTTGCTGTAGTACAGGGGTGCACATAACTGGTACGCAGGTTATGTGCATAATCTGAAATGCGTATTTGCGTACCGACTACTTGTGAAGCTTTTCCAGAAGGCGGTTAGATCACCAGACGACAGAGTCGGTCTCCGTGTGCACAGACAGGGCTGCTGTTAACGTCGGTCTGTACAACGGAATTGTGCCAAAACTACGCCAACTGGCTGCGGAGGGAGACTCCCCCCCCCCCCTTCACTGGAGAACTGCGCTAAAACAGCTGATCACAACGTTCACACTCTGTGGTCACAAAGTACTCCACTAGGTTGTCTTTCATTTTGACAAGCAGACATTTTTATATAATAAACATAGATACTGTATGTTAAATGGATTCTTTCATTTATCTTTCCATTCCCACAACAATATACATAAAGAAATGGCATATTTTGGACATAGTTCGAATGGTGATTAATCATGATTAATTAATTTTTAAACTGTGATTAATCTGATTAAAAATTGTAATCGTTTGACAAATAACAACAGCTAATATATATATTAAAAAAACATACATTTCTTGGGGTTGATTAGCAGTTGCTATGCCAATTGTTGGTGTTGCTGTAGCAACTGCAAGCTACCGCCTGGCGCCGCCCCTGAACAGAACACAGACTGGTATACATTTGACTATAATTCATGGAGATTCTCAATAAATAGTAAATAAATAATAACAACTCTGCTGAAAAAAACAGCTTAGATCAATTTAGCTGGTCAGGCTGGTATAAATTGACCAGTAGATATTAGGCTGGAATGGTTGGCTGGTTGAGAGGGGTTTTGGACACTTTAGCTGGCAAATTTGACCGGTCCTCTTTTAACTGCTACTACATTAACACAAAAACCATTCATCATCACCAAAAACTATAAATATTGTATCAGACTACTGGTATACATGAATAACTGAAGTAAATATACAAAGAACAGACACTGAACATGTATTGCGTGTGCCAGGTGTGATCCATGTGGGGGGATGGGCACATAAGAGCGGGAAATGTGTCAAATTGTTCTGTGTGTTTGTGTGTGCCAGGTGTGATTCACATGGGGGGATTGGACACATAAGGGGGGTGGGAACACATCTAGAGTGTGTGTTTATCTGATCCGGATGTTAACTAATTCCTTTTCTTTATGGCGGTCCGGGAACACCATGGGTGTTACAAAGTTGACTAAATCATCCAAAATTCAATGAAAGTGGTGATCAGAAATGTTATATGTTCAAATGTCTACTGTGAAGGATATCATAAAGCCTTAATGCAATCGAATGTAAACCAAAAAGTAGTACATCGGTCAGATTTGACCCGAAGACAGCAGGAAGGTTAAGTGAGCTGCCACATAAAGTACAGCTTAACATGCTAACCTTTGGTGAGCTACAGCAAGCTAACTTCATGTTCAACACAAAACCTTTAACATGCATTACATTGACGATTTTAAACAAATCTTAAGATAACGTTTAGTTAACTTACCCTTCAATCAATCAATCAATTAATGTTTATTTATATAGCCCAATATCACAAATGTTACATTTGTCTCAGTGGTCTTCACAGTGTGTACAGAATATCAGTATGACAATACGACACCCTCTGTCCTTAGACCCTCACATCGTACAAGGAAAAACTTCCGGAGAAAACTCAGTTTAATGGGAGAAACCTCAGGGAGAGCAACAGAGGAGGGATCCCTCTCCCAGGACGGACAGACGTGCAATAGATGCCGTGTGTAAATTGAAAAGATAATACATTTGCAACATAGGTAGTCCAAATGTTTGGAAATGCATGTGTGTGTATAATAGGAAGATGAATCCACGAGGATATCCATCCAGGACCTATGATCCAGGACCACAGCCACGACTCAAGATCCAGGGCTCGCCATCCAGGACCCAGGACCGCAGGATCATCCATGACTCCGGATCCCGGCGTATATAGACACCAAAAAGAAAGACATTTGGGGAAGCTGGGTTAATCGGAACATGAGAGTACACAGGTATAGACAGAGAGAAGGAAGAAGTAAGATGTCCCCGACAAACTAAGCCTCAGCAAAACTAGGGGCTGAATCTAATCAGCCCTAACTATGAGCTTTATCAAAAAGGAAGGTCTTAAGCGCACTCTTAAAAACGGATAGGGTGTCTGCCGCCCGAACACAAACTGGAAGCTGATTCCACAAATGTGGAGCTTGATAAGAAAAGGCTCTGGCTCCCATTGTACTTTTAGAGACTCTAGGAACAACCAACAACCCTGCATTCTTGGAACGCAAGGCCCTAGTAGGACAGTAGGGTATAATGAGTTATTTAAGGTAAGATGGCGCCTGCCCGTTAAGGGCTTTGTAGGCGAGAATAAGAATTTGAAATTCTATCCTGTGTTCTATAGGGAGCCAGTGTAAGGCAGCCCGAACAGGTGTAATGTGGTCCCTTTTCCTAACTCTGGTTAGTACACGAGCTGCAGCATTTTGAATAAGCTGAAGCGACTTGACTGACTTCTTGGTACTCCCTGATAATAAAGAGTTAGAATAATCCAGCCTAGAAGTAACAAATGCATGGACTAGTTTCTCTGCATCGTTTTGAGGCAAGATATGCCTGATTTTTGCAATGTTAGGTAGATGGAAGTAGGCGGTCCTTGAAATTGATTTTTTGTGGGCGTTAAAGGATAATTCCTGATCAAATATAACACCAAGATTCCTTACAGTCTCACTGGAGGCCAAATTAATACCATCCATAGGTAGTATATCTTTAGATAATTTGTTTCATAGATTCTTCGGGCCAAGTACAATAACTTCAGTTTTGGTCGTGTTTAACATCAAAAAGTTTAAGGTCATCCACGTTTTTATGTCCTTAAGGCAGTCTTGAATTTTATTTAGATGATTAATTTCATCAGGCTTGATTGATAAATATAGTTGAGTATCATCCGTATAACAATGAAAGTTTACAGAATGATTCCTTATAATATTGCCTAACGGAAGCATATATAATGTGAACAGAATAGGTCCGAGCACTGAACCCTGTGGCACTCCATGGCTAACTTTGGTTTGCGTGGAAGATTCATCGTTAACACGTACAAACTGAGAGCGTTCAGATAGATAAGACCTAAACCAGCCTAAAGCAGTTCCCTGTATGCCAACTAAGTGCTCTAGTCTTTGCAATAGGATATCATGGTCGATAGTATCAAATGCAGCACTAAGATCGAGCAAAACAAGAATAGAGACAAGTCCCTTGTCTGAGGCTATTAGAATGTCATTTGTGACTTTAACCAGAGCTGTCTTTGTGCTATGATGTGTTCTAAAGCCAGACTGAAAATCTTCAGATAAATCATTGTTTTTTAAGTAATCACACAACTGTTTTGCGACCGCTTTCACAAGAATTTTTGAGAGGAACGGAAGATTAGAAATAGGTCTATAGTTGGCTAAAACCTCTGGATCGAGGTTGTGCTTTTTAAGAAGCGGTTTTATCACTGCTACTTTGTATGATTGTGGAAGATAGCCTGATAATAAAGACATATTCATAATATTTAATAAAGAAGTGCTAATTAATGGAAAAACTTTCTTCAACAGCTTAGTTGGAATTGGGTCTAACATGCACGTTGATGGTTTAGAAGAGAGAATCATTGAATTTAATTGTTCAAGGTTAATGGCTGAAAAGCATTCTAGTTTACTATCTAGTGTAATATTAGAACTTACGTTTCCGGGAGCTGTTGATAACACTATACTGGTCAAAGGCAAGAGGTCATTAATTTTGTTTCTAAGAGTAACAATTTTATCGTTAAAAAAAGCACATCAAATCATTACTACTGAGTGCTATGGGAATAGAAGGCTCAATCGAGCTGTGGCTCTCGGTCAGCCTGGCTACAGTTGTTAAGCTCCGTGATCGCTTTTCAGGACTGAACCCACAATACAAACACGGACAGAAAAACAGGAGTTTGTAGCAAAAGGTTTTATTTCTAATCGTGACAGGGGATACTAACTGTGTTAATATAGTCCAGGAAAGGGGATACAAAAACTAGGGAATGGAGATCGTCAGCCGAGGCTCCGGAGTGAGCTGGGGATATCGCCAGGCAGATGAGAGGTGGCTAGAGCCTGAGTCTGTACGCTCCCGAGAGCGAGTAGGTTGGAGTAGGAGTTAGTGTTTGTCCTACCAGACAGGAGTGTGGCGAGCAGGGGTTTCAGAGCCGAGGGGAGCGAGCAGGCTGGAGCTGGTAGCGTGGAGAGCGGATTAATCCGACGAGGAAGTGGCTGGACGTGGCTAGCGGAGGAGGTGATGATGGGTTCAGTGTAATCTTGACGACGAACTGGTGAAGACTGGATGAGGAGACCGGGTTAATAAGCAGGTGTGGATGAGTAGATGATCAGGATGAATGAGAAGCAGCTGCGGAGATGAATTGGCAGGAACCAGAAGTAGGTCAGCCACGCCCAGCCCGGGAGACACAGACAGACATACAGACAACAGACAACAAACAAAAAGGGAAGCAGAAGGAGGGAGTACTGCAAATCCTTACAACAGTGCTGAAAATAAATGTTGCATTATTCTTATTCTCATCCATTAATGAAGAGTAGTAGGCTGCTCTCGCTTTACACAGTGCTTTCTTATATTCATTGAGAGTAATATGCCAAATTAAACGAGATTCTTCAAGTTTAGTGGAACGCCATATCCTTTCAAGTTGTCTCGACTTTTACTTTATTTTGCGGGTTTCGGCATTATGCCATGGAGCTAATCTATGTTGTTTTATTTTCTTCTTTTTCAAAGGAGCAACAGAGTCTAATTTTATTCGCAGCGCATCTGTAGCACTATCAACAACATGATCAATTTGGGGTGGTGTACATTTTGTATAAGTTTCCTCCCTTACATGCAGACATGCTATCGAGTTAAGTATTGGTGGAATCTCTTCCTTAAATTTGGCTATAGCACTAACAGATAGGTTGCTGCTGCAAGAGCTTTTGACTAATGCTTTGTAGTCTCGTAATAGCAGAGATGTTCACAAGTCTTTTTTTGCAAGTCCAAGTCAAGTCTCAAGTCTTTGTGGGGTGAGACTTGATCAAGTCTCAAGTCTTTGGTCACGAGTCCAAGTCAAGTCTCAAGTCTCTAAAAAAATAAAAGTCTCAAGTCTCTTCTGGTTGTAATAAGCCTTCTATTGTCTGCTGCTATCCAGTCTGTTAAGAATACTGCACAGCTATATCTAAGAAATTCAAAGCATTTACTGTGTTATTATACACTGGGTCTCTAATGACATCTTTTAAGTCTACTATTAATAAACATATTCCTCTATCCTCTCACTCAAAGCCAGTGTCATGGTAACCTGATAAACCTGTAACATTAACGCTACGTGGTCAACAATAAACCTGTAACCTGCCTATAAACCCACAGATGTATTTATGTATGTAACTATGTATTTTCTACGTTTAACGTTAGCCAGTAGATGGTGGCAGCGGAACGTAATGATTAACGTTACCGACCTTTTTGATGTCATGTCAAGAGTTGGATGTCAACGCCACTCAACTCAAACAAGTGTGACAAGCAAACATTCACTCATCTTTTCAAATATTCAGTTACAAAGCTAGTAGCAAGCTAAGTTAACATTACATAGCTGATGCTGAGCTAAACATGTTTGCTAACCGTCCATGCGTTAATGTGACTGACCTCTCCGGGTGACTTTTCAAGTGCCTGATGAAATCCGACGTTGTTGCGCCAGCATCCTTGATTTTGCGGATTGCAGACTTTGCAGTGTGTGCTCCTTTTGTTGGTGCCGCCGGCGTTTTGTTCTAAGTGTTTGTAGTTGAACCTAATTACAAGCGGTACAGCCGCAGGTGTGGCGCCGGTCGCCATGGTGTTACTACGAGGTAGTAACAGAGGCGCGCACGTCTGCGTAATGAGCCCGGCTAAAATAACTGGATGGCCTACCTGCCTGTCAGCCTACCATCTGGGCACAAACTTATCTCGTGCCCTCATTGGTCATGTGCGCGTTCGTGTGTTGGAGGAAGTAGCAGCCTCTAGCAGATTATCTCCGGTTGTGTATTTTCAAATTCTAGCGATCTCGAGCCGGTTTCTCTCAAATGTACCTACCCCACCTTTAATACGCCAAAAATAGAAAACACAATGATTGTTCACGAGTCCCAACACACGAGTCCAAGTCGAGTCTGAAGTCTTTTGGTCACGAGTCCAAGTCAAGTCTCAAGTCTCTGTGTGTGCGACTTAAGTGCGACTCGAGTCCGAGTCGCAGACTCGAGTCCCCATCTCTGCGTAATAGTACTTCAAAAGTTACTAAGAAATGGTCGGATAAAGCAGGATTATGCGGTTCGACTAATAGTTGCTCAATTTCAATACCATAAGTCAGAACAAGGTCGAGAGTGTGATTATAGCAGTGGGTTGGTTTATTTACACTCTGACAGAAACCAACATAATCTAATATAGAGTTAAATGCAACAGTAAGGCTATTTTTATCATCGTCAACATGAATATTAAAGTCACCTACGATAATTACTTTGTCTGTTTTAAGAACCAAAGTTGATAAAAACTCAGAGAATTCTGATAAGAATTCTGAATAAGGACCTGGTGCAAGATACACTGTAACAAATAAGATTGGCTGCAAAGTTTTCCAGGTCGGATGTGTAAGACTAAAAACGAGGCTTTCAAAGGAGGTATAATTTAATTTTGGTTTAGTATTGATAAGTAAACTTGAGTCAAAGATTGCTGCAACTCCACCTCCTCGGCCCGTGCCTCGAGCAATATGAGTGTTGACATGGCTGGGTGGAGTGGCCTCATTTATGCTGACATATTCTTCATGTCTCAACCAAGTTTCAGTGAGACAGCATATATCAATATTATAATCTGATATTAAATCATTTACCAATATTGCTTTAGATGCTAGAGATCTTATGTTTAAGAGACCACATTTAATCTTCCTGTTTTGTTGCACTGTAGTAGTTGTTACATTTACTTTTATTAGGTTATTATGTATGACACCTCTATTAGGTTTTACCTTAAATTGTCCTTGGGCAGACACACACACCGCTAATATTGGGTATTTTATTGGGTTCGGGATTCCTATGGATGACTGCCTAGGAGCGCAGAGAAGCGTGTAAGACTGCGACTATGCCTCCTGGTCTCAACTCCAGTTTGTCATGGATTAAGTCCACAAAGCCCTGACATGTTTGCCGAAATGAGATCTGCACCTTCCAAAGTAGGATGAATGCCGTCTCTCTTAATCAGACCAGGTTTTCCCCAGAAGGCTGTCCAATTATTTACGAAGCCCACATTGTTTGCTGGGCACCACCAAGACAACCAGCGCTGAAATGATGACATGCGGCTATACATGTCATCATTGATCAGATTGGGGAGGGGACCAGAGAAGATTACGGTGTCCGACATTGTTTTAGCATAACTACACACCGACTCCACATTAAGTTTGGTGCATTCTGATTGGCGTAAACGAACATCATTACCACCGACGTGAATAACAATCCTACTGTATTTACGTTTATTTTTAGCCAGCAGTTTAAGATGCGCCTCAACGTCGCCCGCTGTGGCCCCCGGAATGCATGTGACTGTGGAGGCTTCGGTCTCTAAATTAGGGGTGCAACAACTAATCGACTTAATCGATTAAAATCGATTACCAAATTAGTTGCCAATTAATTCAGTCGTCGATTCGTTGGTGACGTCATCACGTGTGTTTTACGCCCCGTTAAGCTCTAACTTTATTGGTCTTTGTATCGGTACTGGAGACATTTAAAAAATATATGTCATGTATTATTGCTACAAAGACATTATATCGTAGTCTTAGTGTCGCCAACTCGTTTCTAATATGCAAAAAGACAAACAAATGCGTCTATGATGTATTTGCGATCTTTCTCTCCCCCGCCTGCTTGCGAGGGGGCGGGGCAGTTTACACACGGGCAGCTGCAACATGCAGCAACACACACACGTGGGAGATGGCGGAGAGAACGCGCTCCGAGGTGGTTAAACTTTACCCGTCTCGATGTGGAGAATGCTCGTTACCAAAAGTGGAATAAGAGTTTAGCATGTAAGTGCGGTAACACGAGCAATTTGTCTAAACATTTAGCAAAAGTGCTCCACATCCAGACGGAGGAATGCACCAGGTTCGACTGTCTTTCTAGTAGCTCTGTAGCCCCGTCCACGAGTAACGTTTTCACGTCAGGTGTTATGTATCCTAGCAGCAACACACGGAGCTAACTACATTATACAAACATAATGATTAGAGGTAACAGAGTTATTTGCGGACTTTTGGTGACAGAGCCTTCAGTGTGGCATCCCCCACCCCGAAATCCGCAGCGCCCCAACCCTGGACATTTTCAAAAAAGCCCTCAAAACGCACCTTTTTACCAAGGCTTTCCCCATTGTATAGTTAGTTTAATAGGTTTATTTGTCCGTTACTTCCCCCCCCCACCCCCTTAACCTGTCTGCCTTTTTTCCCCTACTCCCCCCCCCCCTACCCGACTTGTAAAGCGACCTTGGGTTTCCTGAAAGGCGCTATAAAAATATTATATATTATTATTATTATTTAGTTTGTTAAAGTTTCAGCTATTCTGTTTACAGTTCTGTCATCAGATTATTTAATACGATTTGTTAAAACACTGTTGTTTCTTTTGATGTGAAATATTATTTATTTAATTTGAATAAAAAACAATGTTAGTTTTGTTCACAATTTAAGTTATTTCAATAATATATGTATTTTGGAATCAAGTATTCATCTTTATTGTCTTCATTGTTAGTTTCCACATGCCTAAAACAACCTCAAGCTAAATCTAAAAGTTGATGGCTAAATAAGAGCGTTTGAGAAATTGTGAAAGGCATACAGTAATAGTCCGAATAGTCGATTAATCGATTATCAAATTAGTCATTTGTTGCAGCCCTACTCTAAATTCACGTGTCTCATAATAGAGCTACCAATAACCAGAGTTGGCTTCTCAGTGGGTGTCTCGCTGAGTGGGGAATATCTGTTAGATACGTGAACGGGTTGGTGGGGACCTGCGGGTTTCGCGTTATGCCCCTTCTGAACAGTCACCCAGTCTCCCTGCTGCTCGGGAGTTGCCGGGGGACGGCTAATAGGAGCTACCTTTTGCCGGTCGGCACTGGCTAACATGGGCTTGACTGTAGCTGAGTTACTTTCTAAGATGCGGAGCCGGGCTTCTATGGCTATGATTCCCGCCTCCAACCTAACAACTATACTACATTTAACACATGTATCGGTACCAGTAAAGGAGGCAGGGAAGTAACCAAACATGAGACAGGAAGAGCAGGAAATAACATCCGAGGGTGGGGAAAGAGCCATGGCTAGCTATCAAGCTAAAGTAGCTACCGTTAGCAAACCCGAAAAGAGTGTAGGCAACTGTGGAGTTACAGTCGCTAAGAGAAGGAGAGTTGTGAGTGCTTAAGCTGTAGTAACGTGTGATTACAACGTCAGGCAGTTGCCGTGATCAAGAATTTTAAAACGATCGATTAAGTAAAGATAATAAGCTATCAACAACAGAACAGGCACACGGGATACCCGGAGATGACAACAACAACAACCGGAAGTTACAACATGCTTAGCGCAATAGTGGTCCGTGTAGAAACTGAACCTCAGCAGGAGATAACGTTAACTTACCCTTAAATCACGTTTTTCAGTGGAAACACAAAATGCAGAAAACGTTAGCTGCTAACGTTTTCTTAGCACTTTTTTTGTCCATATTCGCGTCATTTAAAAAAATGTTGGCCACAAAAACATCCCATAGCCAGATGTTGAGACGGCCCCACATCCCCATACAACACCCCGCTTGCCGATTATTCTTGGCGTCTTATTGCTGGGCATCCTTTGTCATAATATTTGGCCCTTCAATGCATTCAAACGGGACTGAGCTGAGCTGTGTTCTACTCATGATGTCACCGCCGGAAATGACCGAAGTTGATGTTTGTGGTGCGACGAACGATTTGTACTAACTGACAACTTTTGTATGCTGTTATAATTGTGATTTATTAAAAATACATCAATAATAAAAAAATCATATGGCACATTTCACAATACAAATGCAACCTCTATCATATACGAAGCCCACTATCAGGTGCTAATAGCATTTCGTAAGCTCTTTAAACCAACATGTCAATTTTTCCTGAACTCCCAAGTGGCCATTCGATGTACTGCAGTTTTTGGCACTTGTGTCGGCCTAACTTATCAGCACCGGAGGCTTGGAAAATAAAAAGTAAATAAATAATGCAAACAGTTGTTAGTTTCAGCCCTATTAGTAGTGCTATTGTGTGCCTGTTGTTTTGTTTCATATGCATCACATGTCATTGTTTTAGCTGACTAAAATCACGTTAGAATTTCTGTTCATCTGATTTTTGGGCTGTAAAAAAAGGAATTGTAAGATCTTAAAGGTCCCATGACATGCTTTTCCAGTTATTACCTGTCCCCTTGTGTGTTATGTAGCTTGTTATGCATGTAAACGGTCTGCAAAGTCACAAACCCTCAAAGTACACCCTGTAGGGAGTAAAACTCTAACATAGAAAATACCTGTCTATAGGCGCATTCACACTGCGGTACTTTTCCCACAAAGGTTCATGCGAACTGAGTTCATGCGAACTCTTTAGTTCGCATGAACTAAGTACAGATCGCGTTCACACCGGAAAAAGTCCCTGGGGGTGGATAAGGCAAATTAAGTCGCTGACGTCACTTCTTCTTCTTCTGCTTTGGGCTTACTGGCAGGCCGCAAACCACTTCACGGCGTATACTGCCGCCCAAAGTCCCCGGAGTTGGGGACTGGCTTCAGTAGAAGCTGCTGGGAGCCCCAGCAGCGTTTCTGCGCTGGGCTAATGCTAATGCTAATAATGCTAATGCGAGGATAATAAAATGGCGGCTTCACAACACTTTTTGGGAGTTTTACAGGGGCGTGGTTTGCAATCTGCCCAGCCAATCAGAAATATAGCTATTTTCTCACAAAAGAGCCGCTCGAAAGTCCCTGCTCTCTAGCAGGGACTAGAGCATTAAAATGCAAGATAGTGGTATTTTACCGAAGCAATGATGATGATCGTACCCTCTGTAAATTCCAGACAGACACCCCCAAAAGAGATAAAACTGTGTTTTTATTCCTCTTTCAGAACCACTACTATGGTGTCAAGAACTTGAAGGGGTTTTTAGGTTCTTCATACGTCTGTGAACATTGTTATACAGGCTACAGCTCTCAATGGAGTCATACCTGTACTGGTCATTGCTATGTCTGCCTAGATCCCTCATGCACTCTAGATGAGTTTAAACCCATCTTTTGTAAAGACTGCAACAAAACATGCCGTACAGTCGGCTGTCATTCTCGACATAAAGAACAGAAACAGAGGTTAACAGACATTGCTAGCAACTGTGATTTACACAAAAAGTGTGTAGATTGTCGAATCTCTTACTACACCCCCAAGAGTACAGCAGATAAAACACACAAGTGTATGACGAAAAAATGTAAAACATGCGGGGAAAAACTACCATCTGTTTCTAAACTCGGGTGTGAAGCACATTTGTGTTACATAGGAGTGCTGCCTAAAGAGACAGAACACAATGACAACATTGTGTTTTATGATTTTGAAACAATGGCTGGGGCAGATGGGGTACATGTACCTTTCTTGGTGTGTACAAAAACCTTGGGGGGTGAAATTTGGGTCGGAGAGGGAGTCAACTGTGCACAGCAGTTTCTGACACATTTTAGACGCCCAAAGTTCAAGAATGCAACATTCATCGCTCACAATGCTAAGGGCTTTGACAGCTATTTCATTATCAAAGCAATGATTGCACAGGGGTTAAAACCCCCGTTAATAATGCAGGGAAGTAAAGTGATCTCTTTTACTGACGAGGATTTCGGGCACAAGTACATAGACTCACTGTCTTATCTGTCTATGCGTTTAGCAGACATGCCAAAAGCTTTGGGATTTGGAGATAAAATCAAAGGATACTTCCCTCACGGTTTCAGCTCCAAGGCTAACCTGAGTTATATAGGCCCTTACCCGCCCGCACACTGTTATGGGGTTGAACGCATGACAACTGGTGAAAAGAGTGACTTTTTCACGTGGTATGAGACGGTACGCCAGGGTACTTTTGACTTCCGAGAGCAGGCAATGCTTTACTGCAAAAACGATGTGGACATTCTTGCCCAGGGGGCCACATTATTTCGGAAAGGTTTTCTCGGGGAGACAGGAGTTGATCCTTTTAGTCGCTCGACTATAGCTTCTGCCTGTATGAAAGTTTTTACCACAAACTTTCTATCGCCTAAAACCTTAGCAATTCCCCCACCCGACGACTACCGCCGTGAAAACAAGACATACTCAGATGCAGGTGTTCAGTGGTTGGAGTGGGTAGCTCAGACTGAAGGTGTTTTTATTCAGCATGCGTTGAATGAAGGAGAGAAACGAGTGGGACGTTTCGTCGTAGATGGTTTTGCCGAAGTTAACGGGGAAAAGATTGTCTGGGAATTTCTTGGTTGTTTCTATCACGGATGTCCCTCTTGTTATAAGGGGCATGAGAAAAATCCATTGTTAGGTGACACATTTGAGCATCTCCATGCTGTTAGTGAGGCAAAACTGCATGAGCTGCAGTCTGTTCACAAGGCCAGAGTGAACGTTATGCGTGAACATACCTGGGTTGAGATGAAAAAATCCCATCAAGATTTGAAGGCTTTCCTCAAGGTATACAAGGCACCAGAACCGCTGACCCCTCGCGATGCTTTATACGGGGGGAGGACATGTGCAGTAAAGCTGAGACACACAGCAGCTGCAGATGAATTGGTTCATTATTGTGATTTCACCTCACTCTACCCTTTTGTAAACTGCACAGGTCTATATCCACTTGGACACCCTCAGATCATATTCCGAGATTTCAAAGACCCTCGCAGTTATTTCGGGTTAATCAAAGCCACAGTAGAACCTCCTAGGGGTCTATACTTTCCTGTCCTGCCCCACCGAACTGCAGCTGGAAAACTTGTGTTCACTCTATGCCGCACATGCGCAGAGTTTAACAACCAACAGGGGCCCTGCATGCATAGCAAAGAGGAGAGAGCATTAACAGGGGTTTGGGTGACCCCTGAATTCACCAAAGCCCTGGACATGGGATACAAGATGACTGAGATCACAGAGGTGTGGCATTTTGAGAAGAAAAGTGACAGCATTTTTGTAGACTATATACACGCATTTATGAAGGGTAAACAAGAAGCGTCAGGTTACCCCTCAGAGGCCTCAGATGATGAGAGTAGACAAAAGTATGTGGCAGACTATCATGCTAAGCAGGGCATCTTGCTGGATGCAGATAAAATCAAATCAAACCCTGCCAAGAGACAAGTGGCAAAGCTATGTCTCAACAGTTTCTGGGGTAAATTTGCGCAGAGAAACAACCTGACTCAGACTAAGATTGTGACCAAAACCGAAGAATTTCTCAACCTCTTGTTTTCAGCTAAACATAAGGTTAAGTATTTCTCATTCCTCAACGACAGGACGGCTCTTGTTCAGTGGTGTTACGGTGACAATTGTTACTCTACTCCCAATAAAGTGGATAACATATTCATCGCAGCCTTTACCACAGCGTATGCCAGGCTGAAACTGTACAGTGAATTGGAGAAATTACAACACAGAGTATTCTACTACGACACAGATAGCATAATCTATGTCACCAGACAAGGAGAGAGCCCCCTACCGATGGGGGTCTATCTGGGAGACCTGACAGACGAGTTGGGGGGTGATACGATTAAAGAGTTTGTTTCAGCAGGCCCTAAAAGCTATGCTTATCAGACCAAAAACGAAAAAAAAGTTGTGATGCGCGTGAAAGGCATCACACAAACGCACGAATGTTGTGAACGAGTGAACTTTGACAGTCTGGCCGACCTGGTGGAGGGCTACGTTCAAAACCCTGAGAGGGGGAGGATAATTGAGGTCCCGCAACACAACATTGTGAGGAATAAAGAGGCTTTCACCTTGAGAAATGTGTCATTCACCAAAAAGTTTCGAGTTGTGTTTGACAAGAGACATTTATTAGCGGGGGGAAATACTTTGCCTTTTGGGTATTGAGAAAATAATTGAAAAAGAGACAACATGTTTTCACCAAGTCAAATTGATTTTGACCCTCGACTGCGTGTTCCTTTTTCCTGTCTAGTAGTGGGCCCTAGTGGGTGTGGAAAAACTTTTTTTGTCAAGAATGTATTACAAAATTGTATTTATGTGATGGATGTCCAGCCTCAAAATATTGTGTGGATTTACACTTCCTTTCAGCCAATGTATGCTGAAATGAAGGAAAATAATAAAAATATAAAGTTTGTCAAGGGTCTGC
Source organism: Pseudochaenichthys georgianus (assembly GCF_902827115.2). NCBI lineage: Eukaryota > Metazoa > Chordata > Actinopteri > Perciformes > Channichthyidae > Pseudochaenichthys > Pseudochaenichthys georgianus. Next base: position 9,796,780 of record NC_047523.1, read on the forward strand.
CTGAATCATTTGAAGATGAATCGTTGTTTCCGTCTGATCAGAGTCATTTGATTATATTAGATGATGTTATATTTCAGGCCTCTGAGCATCCTGAAGTAGTTAGACTTTTCACCCAGTACCGTCATCATAGAAATATGAGTGTTATGATGCTTACCCAAAATGTTTTTCACCAAGGAAAAAACAGTCGTACCATTAGTTTAAATACTACTTACATGGTCTTGTTTAAAAACCCCAGAGACAGATTACAAATGAATATACTTGCTCAACAAATACATCCTGGTAATAAATCATTTTTCCTACAAAGTTTTGAAGACGCCACCAAAGAACCTCACGGCTACTTAATCGTAGACATGACCCCCACCTGTCCAGACATCTACAGGCTTAGATCGGGAGCACTACCTAATCAATGGTTAGTTGTTTATGTACCAAAAACGAAGACTTGAAAAACAGTATGTCGGCCCGTTTAAAAAGAAACATACCTCTGCTGAAGGCCTTATGTCAAGCCCCGCCTTCAAAGCGCAAGGATATTCTCAAGAACTGCTCCACGGATTTTCTTCAATCATTCTGTGAACTGTCTCTAAATCTTTTAAAAGGTAATATCCCCCTGTCAGGCATTCAGTATAAGAAGCTCAAGAAGCAAAAGAAATTTTTCAAACTCTTGGCCAATAAAAAGACCAACTTAAAAACTAAATTCAAAGCCTTAAGAAAACAATCTGGAGGTTTTCTTTTGCCGCTGCTCGGTGCTGTGATCCCCATTCTAGGACAACTTTTAGGGGGGCTCGTTCGATCATGAGTCAAAAGATGTTTTTGCTATCACCTCATCAGTTTAATCAACTCAATCAGAATGGTGTAAACAACCCTCATAGTAAGGAAGCAATGAGACGTACTGCCGAAGATGTTCTGGATGAAAAAATGAGAGCCGTGCTAAATGAAACAGGATTACCCCCTTATGAAAAAATAAGAAAATACAACACCCTTCTACAGAGATATCTCGCCTTACTCAAACAAGACGGGGTTGAGGAACGAAATATTACTCTAACTCTACCTGAAGACAAGGGGGTGGTAAAAAGAGAAGAAAAGGATGCCACGTCCATTGATAAAATAAAACATGAGGTACTTCAAAACCTCCCTATGCGTTACCGTAAGAATGCCGATTACGTTATGAACAAATTAACCACTAGTACAGATGGATGGACACCGACGGGGGAATTTGTAGAAAAGGGTACAGCTGTAAAAGGTTCACACATGTTAGATTTATTTAAACATTTGTCCTACGCGTATAAAACAAATGTCCGCGAGCCTAAAGGCTGGCGGGTTTTTCTAAATAGTCTGAATGAGCTCAACATTCCTTTATCAGCTTTTCAAAACCTGCACGCTCGTGAACAATATCGTATAATCAGAGAGGGCGAAATAAACGGAGAGAATATTCCCCTAAAAAGAAGAAGAAGAAGAGGAAATAATAAATCTTGGGAGATGGCTGGAATCTCGGACCCCGCAGAGGAGGAAGAACCTCCGAGTGCCCCTCTTAAGAAGAAGAAAAGAATAAGGAAAGATAGAATATTAAGTCCTAGCTGGTTACATTTTACCTCCTAAAGTTGTATTTTTTTTTTTATTCCTAATAAAAAACAGAGCCATCAGAATTAATTTTGTCTCCAGACCTTTTTTTATTTTCTACATTTTGTAACAATCTTTAAACATCTGCAGAGAGCCAACACTGTGATTAAAAGGAGTGTCTTTATGACGTCTCTCACACCGTTGGTATTTTTTCACAAAATTCGTTACAACAATATCATTTTTTATCACATCATCCTGGTACAGAGATAATACATTTTCATATGACAATCCCGACGCTCTTTTACATAGATAGAAAACACAATGCTGACCACAGGCTGTAGACATGACATTCTGAAGTTGCCGATTATGGTATAAAATAGTTTTACATTGTTTTTCTAGAAAATGTAAGATGGATTTTGGGTAATAATTCATTTCTGGCGATAAACCGAACGAATCAAAAAAGGTTCCAACCCCTTCCTCTTCCTCCAAAGTCACTGCTAGCCAGTGTTCTCCGGGCATATGGGATGGGTGGGTGTTTACAATCAGGTAAACAGGATATCTAAATGTTTGTTTTCCTCGGGGGAGCTGGTCTGAGGCCCATACCCCCCCAAAAGAGTCCCCCACCATATGACGCAGGAGACTGTCCAATTGATGATTATTCATGTTGTAGTCTTCTTAGTAATAATCTACCAACACTTGACGTTTTGAATTAATCTCCAGAATCGAATCAAAACAAGAATATACGATTAAAGTGGTAGTCTGTGGCAGCGGTACTCTGAACCTCATTTCCAATCTTAAACTGCCGCTCGTGATGGGAGACAGGGCTTCAGCGTCTTCCGCCGCAGTTAAATTAAACACAAATAATGAATATCCTTGTTCGAAATCATCTCTGTCTATACTCAGAGGTAAGTCTTTCATGTGTCTCCCCGTAGCAGTGAACATGTTGTAAAACTCTCTGACTGACGACCCACGGTTAAATTGAGGTTGAAATGCTTTAGCCGGTACCTGCCTACCATCTTGACACAGAGCCATGTATTCTATATCATTATGAAGGAAATTAAAAGGTGAAAGCTCTCTCCTACCAGTGAAGGCTTCGTGATTTACCATACCCAAAACTAGGTATTTTGGCATATTACCCAAAAAGAGATTTTCTTGGTTGCATATTCTGGAATTCACTGGTATACTATAGGTTTTGATGTTTACTCTTGATAAGGGGTAGAGGGCGTTTCCTCTCATCAGAGCCGCTGCGTGCCCCAATCGCACAGCAGGGGAGATGGTGGCTTTTTTGATAAAAAGTGAAGCCCCTAGTATTTTTAGACGGTATGTAGAATCATTAGCACACATGAGAGTAAAGGCATCGTTAGATCTGGTGAGTTTGATTCTCAAATCTACAGAGTTCAGGAGAAGCCTCTCGCTGAAAAAAATATCCGTGTGTAAGGCTCCCATCAGATGAAGCTCTCTGGATTCTGCTGTGAATGTAGATCTCTTTACCAAACCCTTGTTTGGTCCATCGGCAATCATTACAGAGTCCATAGCTCCCGCTGTGTCTTTATAAAATAAGCCGGCAGTGAATTGAGTTTTTAAAGTAGAATCAGAGTAATTCAATAGCGTTTCAATCATAGCACGGTAAGGATGAGTTGAGCTAGATTGAGAAATTAGCCTGTCCCCTAGAATAACGTCGCATTGGCTAAAAATGGTATTCAGAGGATAATTAACCAGGGCCACGGGGGCATCAGCTGCCAGATTAGTCCCATTGGCGTTGGTTATTTTGATCCTGAGATGTATCAAGGTGTCATTCATATCTAGGTATTTATCCCCGTCCCCGGGAATAAAAAATTCAATCGGTCCGTCCTCCGTAATGGCAGACAACGGAAGGACCTCTGTGTAGTGTTTTTCATCGATAGAAAGTTGTGTCATAGGGGCAGAAAATAAATCCAGTTCTGCCATGCTGCATTCTGCAGATTTATGATGTAAAAGAGCCATATTTAACACTCTAAAATATATCTCCTCCCAATACGTTCCTTCTCCGAGGGTGTTTTTTGCTTAATGATTTTCTTTTGACAGAGTGTTTTACTTTCTTGACACCCCTCGGAATCCGTTTGCCTGGAGGTCTCTTCCTGGCCCTTCTTGCAAAAACCATCAGACCACCTGATCCTTCTTGAGATTCGGGGTCTGATTGGCGGCCGAATTTACGGACAGCCTTACCGATGACATCTGACGCAATATTTTTGGCCGCCGATTTCAGATGAGGTTTAGCTATGGCGAACCCTTTTCTCACCAGGGGTGCTACAAAACGAAATAATCTCGAAAATATAGAGCCAATGCCTCGCCCGTACATCACCGGGGCTCCATAAAAACCCGGCAGGGATCCCCCCGCTTGATTTTCATAATAACTCACAAAACGCTGGGGGTCGTGATCAATCATCGTTTTGTAAAAGATTGTCCTGCTTTTGACGGTCGGAAATGAAGTTTCACTACACTCTTGCCGTAGGTGAAATTTACTGGTTTGTTCTGATCGTTTTTTATTTCTATCTGTATATTCTCGATGTGCGTTCTGGTTACCGGTAAGTAATACGCAGGATTAAAATACTGAGTTACGGTATCGCCGAATGATCCTCTTATATCTACGGTTCTCAATAGAGGAGCAAAAGCATCGCCAACCCTCTGATGACTGACCACATTGGTATAACAGTATAGATGTGTTGAGCCAGCATTTATATCTGCGGGGTAGGCTGCTGATTTATCATCAAATTTGAGCCACTGGTCTGAATGTATTCCAAGCATGTAAGAGAGGGGTTTTGGAAAGCGGAAACGATACTGGGCCCCTCCTAGAAATTCGATTTTCCTGTGAATCGGATTATAGTATAAACTGACATCAGAGTCAATTTTTTTGAAGCAGGACCCTAGTTCCTCCATGAGCTGAGTTATGCTATTATAGTAACCAGCTCTAAACATATGAAGCCTTAACTTGCTATTCGGGGTCATATCGGGGGGTTTTGATTTCTTAAACCACTCAAACCATGCTGCTTCCTTAGGTAAGTTATACCAGGTGTGCGGGTATGATATTTCTGTCAGGGCGACCTGCCACGAACCATCTAAGTGTAAAGGTTGTGCCAGGTTCACTTGATAACTAGAGCTTGTATTGTTTTGAAATACCTCTATGCTAGCATTGGACGGCAGCGTAATGTAGAACCCTTCATTTATCTCCATGGCTGTACTGAAGGACTGAGCGCTGATTCCGTATGCTTTTATACTTCTTTGATTTCGCCTGCATCAACCCAGCTGTTGAACTTTTCGGGCCAATTATGCCAAGATACAAACATTTGTTTTTTCCCCCTCACCACACGCCTTTTTAGAATTTTCTCGACTTGAAAAGCCTTGTCATTGGTTATCTTCACTTTTTGTAACTCTTTCTCATAAAAAGTCCCATTGATCTCTTCTCCATCATAATCTTTGAGCTTGTAAACAGGTGGCTGCCGAGGTAAGCCTTCAGACACCGTAAATAGTTCGTCAGTATAACTCTGCTCATATTTTTTATCAAATACCCCTCTCAATTTGGATATCCTTACAAGCTCGCCCTCCTTAAAGTTAATTTTGACAGCAGCTTTTTTACGTTGGCTAGAGGGGTTATACAGGTTCCGAAACACTTGAGCCGCATTTTCCTTTGTCACCTGCATTGGTGTCATTTTAATACTCCGGTGATAACTATTATTGTAACTTTCAATTAGTTCGGGTAAGATGTCTATATATCTATGAGTGTTTTTAGCTGTAAAATACCTCCACATTCTAGTTTTCAGCGTACGGTTAAATCTTTCTATCACACATGCCTTCATGTCACTGGCTGTTGTATAATGTGCAATACCTCTTTTCTTCAACAAGTTTTGAAAAACTTTATTAAAGAATTCTTTCCCCGCGTCTGTTTGTAATTTTTTAGGGATCTCGCTGTGTGTTAAAACTGTATCAAAAGCTTTGGTAACCTCTATACCCGTCTTTTTCTTTAATGCTTGAGCATAGGCTTTTTTCGAAAACACATCTACGACTGTTAATAAATAATTAAAGCCATCATTATATTCGGACAGCGACTGCATATCACAGAGATCTGCTTGAAATTGTTGCAGCGGTCTGAGTACGAAAACTCTGTTTCTTGCAAAATGCACCCTTGCCGGTTTATGCAAAGTATATGCATCTTGCTCAGATAAATATTCTTTGACTTTCTCTACATTTATTTGTTTACCCATTTCATTCTGTACAGCTCTATGGAGTTTATCCACACCTCCTAAACTCCCTGGATTAGATGGATTGTAATACACCCTATGCATAACACGTTTCTCAGACATGTTTCCTGTTACAGCCCCGATGAGGTAATGAGTACGACAGTTTTTCTTACAATGCATTTTATTGATATGTCACACCCATGTATAGAAAAACATGTTACAAAAGAAGTAAAATATAAAAACAGATCAAAAATAAAACATACTTTAACGAAAAAGTATCGTATTAAAATAAAAACTCTTCCTAATGCTGCCAGAAGGCCCAAGCTGCTCTTGTAATCTTCATTTGGGTTTCGTCGTTCTCTACCAGCTGTTCGTATAGTTTCTCGATTTTAGCCTCAAAGAGTCTGGTGTTTCTGAGGTTGTGCAGAATCGCCTCGGTAGCTCCAAAGACTCTCCTCTCTGACACATGAAGGTGGTTCTGGTGCAGAGCGTCCCGAATGGCTGGAATGAAACGAACGGTCCACAGTCTCTTTACCACTTCATCATAGTGTCGATCCAAATAGTATTCATCGGTAGGGAATAAACACTCGTGCTGCCTCTGACTGGGGTGATCGACTTGACATCCGTTACATGTTTCCTTTCTGTAAAGGTACACGACTCTATCCAACAGATGAACTACAACCGCTTTTACCGTGTTCAGGAATGCCGATGTCCTAATACGTTCTGTAGCATCACCCTTGGGAGCATAAGGAAAGCATGGCGAATCAATGCCTACTGTTGTTGTTGATTCCTCTGGAGACTTGGATGGAGGTTGAGGCATATCCAGCCACCCCGTGATATCAATGTCAGCCATAGCGCTGTCCAGATCTGGTGTCCAAAATGTTAGTGAGGTCCTGTAGGCGTTTGATCCAGGCTGCAGATCGTGGTTTTTCTCAGATCCATGGTTGCTGCTCTCTAAAAATGTCCTTGCGGGGTCCTTACTTTTTAAATGATCTGCTGAGGTGGGTGGGACTTGTTATGTTGACTGGGGGGCGGAGTCCTCTGCAAAAGTGAGGGTCTTTTTCACCAGTATAATGTCCACCGATGTCTGACTTTGTTTAAAAAGTTCTTTAAGCTTTGTAGCTTTTCCATCAATCATTTACATCCATGCAGTCAGAGGCACCCTCAAGGACGTTTGAAATACCCCGCAGGTAGAATTAAAATACTCCAAAACAAAATCATCAGAGGAGTCCTTACCCAACGTCACCAAACGGCTTGAGCGGTAATACCAACGCCCAGAGGGTCCGCTTTTAGTTTCCCAGACGGTGCCTGTCAGGACTCTTCTCCCCTCTGGTTGTGTGGGAATATCTCCTTCTTCTTCCTCCACATTGAGGGGTAAGGATGCAGGCTCTTCTTTAATCTCGCATGCTGTTTGTGTTTCTTTGTTTTTCTTTGCAAATATCTTGTACACCTCTGGTTCCACGATGGTTTCTTGATGCACTACTTCTTCCGATACAATGGTTGCTTGTAGATCTCGGAAAGACACCAGAGTTAACACAGCCCAATCTGTTGAGGTCAGTGTCGCTTTAACACTACGGGGTCCATACGTTTCTCCATTCTTCAGATTGTAGAAATGCAGTTCATTAGCCATATAGTTGAATATATAACCCCAAACATCGCCATTTTTTAGAATCCATTCTTCGTGAAGTTCTTCGGCTGTAGGCATCTGAACCCGGCATACAAACTGCATTCGTTTCTTGATTGGAGCACCCAACGGATGGCTGTAAGTTGTCACCGGTGTCTCGCTGATTAAATTCATATCAAGACGTCTCTTGGCCATTTTCTCTCGACTTGAAAAATATTTAAGAGTGACCAAAGACGCTGGCTTTTTATTTAGACAGAGGGTGAGGGGCGGGGAAAGTGTGTGTGTGTGTGCGTGTGTGTGTGTTCCCCCCCTCCTTCACCATATGTTTTCTCCCCTCATGTCCTGTCATGTCCTGTTTGCAAAAACAGAGAGGTTTAAATATGTGTTTTTTAGATGCTTTTACTTTTGATTAATTTCATGTTATTTGCAAGTATTTGTAAGTTACATTCGATACTGTATACAGGATTAACCACACAGGAAGTGGTTAGGAGGCGGGACATATATCCTAGACATATTAATTGATTGAATACAACGGCATATTATTTTTCTCATTTTTTAAATTTTAATTTATTTTTTATTTTGTAAACCGGAAGCGGGGGCGGGACATCCGCCGGAAGCGGGGGCGGGACATCCGGTCGAACGAGGCGGGACTTCCGGTCGAACGAGGCGGGACTTCCGGTTTTCAAAATAAAAATAAAAAGGCGGGATTTCCGGTCGAAAAGGGGCGGGGCGACCTGTCACTTTTTCTGCATACAAATGAGATTGATATGGCATTTGTATTACTACTTACACACACTCACTCAGCCTTATCTTTTCTCAGCCGCGGTGCTGCGTGGAGCTCCGTACACACACACACACACACACACACACACACACACGGAGCTCAGGCTGTGTGTGTGTGCTCAGGCTGAGCTCTGCTGTGTCTTGCTGTCTCGCAGACCCCACGCAGCAACCAGGAAACGACACCAGTAATCCAGCTCACACTGTCCGCTCCTTGAGCCTCAAAGGGCGGAGCAGCGAGCCCCGCAACGTCCCGTCAACACGGCACCCAGACCCCCCAGCATTCTCATCTGTTTGTCATTACTGGTGTCATTTTCTGGTTGCTAACAAACGCCATTGTAACACTGATGTCCAGCTGTAATGGTGGTTGACTAATCAGAGCACAGTGGGCTCATAGGGAGGTGGGGGGGCAGGAGTTCCAACAAGGCATGTTGGACTGAGTGTGAACACACATACTATACAGAGATGCTGTATGAGAAAACCAATGTGATTTTGGAACATTGAACAATGTAAATCTATTCTAGTAGACCTCAACAATGGAATTATGATCAGTAGAAATGGCCATGGGACCTTTAACAAAATGGTATTTTGAAATGTACACACCAGTGACAGTATTAAACAGAACTTAGGGCAAGAGGATTAAAGTCTTGCACCAATGCCCTGACAGTTCCTTTCAAAATGATACAAATGTTTTTGGATTTAATTCACCCGAATTTGATGTTGTTTAAACTAGAGTAAGAATAATAAAAAGAACAAGTAAACACAAACACACGCCGGTGGTTGAGGTTACGGGGCCTGCAGCATATTATTCAGTGACAACACATTTTGTGTACGGAGGTTTGCTTAAAGGTCAGGGACACACTGAGCATAATAATTCCTTCAACAACATCCCAGTCCCCCTCAGCTCAAAGGAGAAAAGCCCCATGGAGCAATCACCCTGTATTCAGCATTTCACAATCAGACCGAGCATGTTTGCCTGTGCAAGGAATTTGACCCTGAATTTGAATATGTTTTGAAAATGTACTTTGCTTGAAGGACATGTTTTGTTGGGTTAGAATTTCACTTTGGAGTTCAACTTAGGAGAAGACACACCTGTGCACTACTGCTTGTTTTCAGGACAGTACATTGGAAACCGTAGTCTGTGATAGAAGATAAAACAATGGTTAAGCATGTAAAACGTCAAACAGTGGGCACAGTCCTCCCACACAACAGGACCTAAAGATAATTGGCCTTCTATTTTTGGATGCTATTTATGCAGTGAGACCATTTACACAGCAGACCACTTTTTTCACTTTGAGCATCTCCACACAACACACTCTCACTCCCTAAGCGTCCAGGAGCGACGTTTGGTCAGTGTCCGTGGCGTCCAATTGTGACGCTCCTAGGCTCCTTCAGCGTCATAAAGGGACGCAAATAGCTTTCAACTGATTGCAATGTATTCCCATCTGCGTCGGGATTTGACGCTCATGGAAGCACGGCATTCGTTTGTGTCGGCTGCCCTTAAAGGCAATGTGAGCGTCCATTCCCATTGGATAACGGAGAAGTGTACACCCGGAAGTAAGTATTCCTCTTACTGTCGATTGATTTTACAGTGATATCTGCACTACTCATCGACTAAAAAACACCAGATTATCCTTGTTAATTACACAACATTGATTGTTTTCAATTGTGTGCAATGCTTTTGTATTTTTCCCCTTCGATTCGGAGAAACAAATATTTTTTCTGAGTAAAGGATGGCAGAAGACACTACACTACCCAGAATCCCCAGCTATCGTTTGGACTACACCATGTGCTCTGTTTGACAAACCCCGTTTTTTTTCACCATTCATTCCAATGGCTGGCGTCTATGTCACGTGATCTTCAAATTTCTCCCTGCAGAACAAGAAAACATGGCCGAACTTCGTTTTATTCTCGGTGGAAAATGACTATTTTAAAGTTAGTTTGGCCATTAAAATACGTTTTGATATCATTTGATGCGAGAAATATGAGTTTTTATTTCAGATTATGTGTGCAGTGGATGTACATGATCTTGAGTTTGCTAGTTATTACGAAGATTACTTCAGGAAATCGTGACGTTTTCATTGTTACCAATGTGGTTGCTAGGGACGCTGCTATCGATATTATTTCTGTTATGTTGTGTAACTGTTTAATGGTGTTATCTTTATTGCTACCCCCTTCCCCGTCAACGTATAGTGTTGGTCCACAGTGCAAACATATTAGTTTAACAAAATCCGCATCTAAAGATAACCTACGTTATTTTCCCCTGTGCAATTCCAGTCTCACATCTCACAGCACATCGTCATTAACAAATACCGGAAACATTTAAAAAAAAAAAGATAATACTTTATTCCGAGTGTGCTTGCTTTTCTCTTTGAAAGTCATCACATAACGGCATTGTAATACACGGTTCGGCTGCATTAAATATTACATATCTGCCGTAGTTCTGTATTTATAGAGCCCTGATGAGAAGACTTCTAGACAAACATGAGGAACTGAAAACGTGACGTGGATCATAAATATATCAGCCATTAAACAACATCTTACATTTCTTTTCACACAATACGTCTCCTTGTAGTATCAACACTAATTCGGCTCACTTTTATATTTGATCCAATTGGTAGATAGGCTGTATTTACACCATAAAGGTGCACAGCTGATATAAAGGGACACCTAGTGGTTAAAGCATGTTATTGAATTTCATTATTTTTATTATTAGATATTAATAGGATCCCTATAAAGTATATTCATTACTCGTTATTCTCTACTAATAGTTAATTAAAGACTGTATATAATGACTATTTTGCACATCCCTTTCAAGATTTCAAGATTTTCTAAGGTTTATTGACATATCATATAGGCCTACACAACTATGGTGTAGTTCTGCATTGAATGAAAAACTTGGGTCGCAGGCTCCTCAATAGTGCATTACAAGACATCTATCAATATTTGTGCACACCTCGAGCAATGTTAACTATGTTGAAGCACTTATTTTAACTGATATTATACATAATGTATTATACTCTTATAAGATGTATGTAGATATTTCATCTCGGGCCTTGTCAGGTATTGAACAATCAATAAATAAAGAACACAGAATTGTTAAATATAAAACACAGAATTTGTGTGATTATACTAAATTATTTACAAATAAACACCACTGCATACAACTGTTACACATGCTGATGTAACGCAAATGTTCCAACTTGGGATCAATAAAGTATATCTTATCTTAAGCTGATCGATGGCTACTGCCATATTTGCAAAATTTGCCTCTGAACCTTGACAAGTGCATGTTTCAGGCTTATCAATTAATGTAATGTAATGTAATGTTATCAAAAACATACGACCAGCTGTTGAATAAAGCTCTTCTGACCTTAGCTGGCATGTGTGTACATATTAATGCTGCCCATTATGGGCACAAACAATTTTCACCCATTTATTAATTATATGTTTTACATTTGAGTGTTTCCTATCCCCTAAACCTCCAGGGATGTACACAGTTTAATACTGGCAAGTGACAACTTCTTATTATGGGAAATACGAAAACGTCTTTTAAACCTACAACTCCCAGTACGTGCCATAGATAGAGAACATGTTGCGAAACACAATAGCCAGCATGTGTAGTTCTGGGGACGGGGTGGGGGAGGGGGGACGCGGTGGACCCGTTCAAATCCAGTTTTGGACAGTTCCATCCCATTTCAAGTGCTGTTCGAGAATCTGCGTAACGCTCGGAGCACACTCTCCAATCACAGAGCTTGAGGACTATCACGGGGTTTGTCAAACAGAGCACATGGTGTAGTCAAAACAATAGCTGGGGATTCTGGGTAGTGTAGTGTCTTCTGCCATCCTTTACTCAGAAAAAATATTTGTTTCTCCGAATCGAAGGGGAAAAATACAAAAGCATTGCACACAATTTAAACCAATCAATGTTGTGTAATTAACAAGGATAATCTGGTGTTTTTTAGTCGATGAGTAGTGCAGATATCACTGTAAAATCAATCGACAGTAAGAGGAATACTTACTTCCGGGTGTACACTTCTCCGTTATCCAATGGGAATGGCCTTTAAGGGCAGCCGACACAAACGAATGCCGTGCTTCCATGAGCGTCAAATCCCGACGCAGATGGGAATACATTGCAATCAGTTGAAAGCTATTTGCGTCCCTTTATGACGCTGAAGGAGCCTAGGAGCGTCACAATTGGACGCCACGGACACTGACCAAACGTCGCTCCTGGACGCTTAGGGAGTGAGAGTGTGTTGCTCCACACCCCATATTTTCAAATGCTGCCTAGGTGCCACCTTGGCTCGAGCTCGGACTGCATCCAGTTAATGTGACTAAACCTCTGAAGCATCCCCAACTTCTCCGCAGATCCAATTACTTATTATTTTACTTATTTTACTTATATTTAAATGTATAATTAACATACAGAAACTGTTGATAGATTATGCATTTATTAGGGGATTAAGAGAAAAGATACACAGAGACCATGCGCTCACTTTTCATGTCAATACCACAGGAAGCAGATACAAGATTATCCCCTTGGAATGAGTGCGGAGGCCACTAAAAAAAAGACACAAACCAAGGTGTTTTTGTGTCTTTGCCTCAAGAAAGAAATTCTCATGGCCATTTGAATTTTGTAATTTAGGCTGAAGCCACTCTCTGCTGCCACTATGCAGACTAGAGTTAGCAGCACCACCTAAGACAAAGTTTTGAAGTCAGGGACATTTCTCACAAGAAGGTAGTAGGAAGTTGGCCATACTCATTGAAAGTGGCAATTCTAGAAGACAATCCTGCAGCTGACCACCTCTACTGAACGGGAAATACTTAAGGTACTGTGGTAGTATTTCAATGTGAAACCTCGAACAATGGTATAATGCCGTCAGTGTGCCAACCTCTCAAAATTACAGACAGCCTTCAGAGTCTTTCTGTACAAATAGGCGCAATTGCTTAATACCTGGTTGCACACTACATGCCTCTGAAAGGGAGTAATCTCCATAAACTCTCCTGTTATAAAGGCCAACTTTACAGGGAAAGTTAACGTGTTTAAACCTGCTACAAAAGACAGTTTGGTCTCACTGCAGTGCCACATACTGTACATATGTCCTACCTACTGCCTTTTGACGTAAACACATTATTTGGGTTTCCCGAGACTTGCAAGCATATTATAAACGTGGCCTCTAAAATGCTGTATGTTCATTCATAATAAGCGTATACACATTTTTAAATAGGGATGGTGCCCTTTTTTTTATTTAGAAGAGCAAGTTGCCTACAATTTCAATTTGGTGGGGGATGAAACTCTAATTTATTTGATCAATGCTGTCGTTATACAGGTACTGATCCATCGTGCTTCAAACCTACAGTATTGAGGAAAAGCAATCCAAAACTGTATGTTCACTTCTCAGAAAGACGTTACAGTTTTTACAGCACCTCAATTCATTTATGAAGATCTTCACACCAACATCAGGATCTCTCTCGAGGCCAATGCAAGGATAGTAGGAGGATAAATAGCATAATAAAAGGGAAATAAGCCTTTCTACTTGGTGCTCTAGTGGAGTTCTGACTTGCAGCTATCATAGGTCTGAATTGCATCATTATATAGTAATAAGTGACACCTTCACAATAATATTCCAATCCTCTAAGCCATTTCAAACTCTTCAGGAAGTGGTCTAGTTAAAGTCAGCTGTTCTGGTAAAGGGTCAATTGAAGAAACTACATTGTGGCCCCAGAGGGCAGAGAGGCTACTTCATACTTTCAGGCCCCTTAAAGTAATTAATGTTGCAGTTGGCTCAGTAACGGAAATCCTTCTTAAATCTTCTCATCTGCGAGGGAGGGCTCCTGCAGACCTGCAGCAGTGAAGCAGCCACACGCTGTTGTTCATGTCATTAGCTCGAGCAGCCCACTCGGCTAATTGGTAAGGCAGAGTTCATTTGGCTTCCTCGCTGATTTGGCTAGCCACTGGGGATAGGAGGAGTGAGTAATTAGAACCTCAAATTAAATGTAGTTTTCACAAATGGCTCAGAGGAGACCAATGGTTTCAAATGTGACTGTAGGTTAGCTTAATGTGTGGTAAATATCTTAAAAACCAAAAGCTCACATGTTGCCAATCAATAAAATTGAAATTCGGAATTTAAAAGATGGAAAGATTTTCTGTTTTGGAGAGAATGACCGAAAGTAAGGAGGAGATGGTGGACTATTAAATATATGTTTCTGTAATTAATTGAAAAGCTAATCGTAAATCTGTTTTGTCAGTTGTTCAGACTTACATGTACGCTTAGCTAGTTAAGGAAAGCGGAGCAGGGTGGAAGCAACTGCAGGAAACACTTTTTAATAACAAGAAATCTGGGCAGGAGAAGGCAAAACCGAAGAGAACTTTCCAGCACACAACAAACGAAAAAAGACTGAACTAAAATACAAGCAGAACTAAACATGATAGACAAAACACAGCTGGAGAGGCAAACACACAAGGTTAGCAGGTAAAGGATTCAGGGCAGGGCAGACAATCACACAGGTGGGAAAACACAGTGACAGGAAGACAGACATGGCACAGGGTGAAAAGCTCTCCAACTAGAACAGTAACAAGGACAAAACATAACCCAAGATTGTTATGAAATATTCTCTGCTAGTTGACAATCCAATGAAAAAGGGGTCGAAGAAGATATTTTTATTTGACAAAAGTACAGCAAATCCTAAAAGGAAGTTATCTTGATTAACTTCTAAAGAGTATGTCCAATTGGACGTAATTAAATGTGTGGCTGTCAAATTAAACTTGAAGTTAAATGCATATGGGTACTAGGAAAGATTGTGTATTTAATGTAGTGCAGCTCACATAAATCAAGTAGCTAAAGTGATATAGGGGATCCTAATATGCTTTTTGGGGCTTTCCCTTTCCTGTAGTCTGTTATATAGGTTTTAGTGCATGTAAATAGCTGTAAAGACTAAAATCCCAAAGTTCCCTCCAGAGGGAGTTTCTCTCCCACAAGTCCCCCCACCCACCCTCCAGCCTGAAACACCTAATTGAAGTTCCTTTGTTTACATCAGTAACATAATGACATCACTACGTAACACTCACGCTTCTATTGGCTGACCTCCAACACATTGTACCCCGGTTAGTGCGCTGATGTTTCGAATCCGAGGATAGCAAGTTCGAGTCCCACTGAAGTCAGCATGTCGTTGTGTCCGTGGGCAAGACACTTCACCCCAAATTGCTCCTGTGGGGATTGCCCACAGTACTGAGTATGTAAGTCGCTTTGGATAAAAGCGTCGAACAAGTGACATGTGATGTAATGTAATCAGAGCAGACAAAATTCAGACATATTCCTCAAATAAGAATATGTCCTCTTTAAGACCCTAACTGCTATTACTATATTATAGTTTTAGTATTATTGTATTCAAGGTTCACCTCAGGACGGCTGTTATTAGGCTTTACAAGTGCCAGGCGAAATGTGAGTGCGGATGTAATAGGTGCATAAAAGATCAGATGAATGTGGATCTAACCTAACCTAGCTTTAAAGGGATTAAAGGTACAAAGCAATTGTCCAGCTTTTGAAATGGAGCTCACTCTTCTCTTCTCATATTACTCCAACAGCCTCAGCAGTAAAATATTTATAATAGTGAGAGGAGAGACGATTTCCCTTCATTTTTTATTTTCATCCAACAGATAACTGAAGCCAATGTATTCTCTGATGAATTTCAATAATTGAAACTCTTGTTCAACATATTTTCAGTTTACGAAGAGATTTGCATTCCTGAGGAAGGTGTTGATATTCCATTTGCAAATGAAGTGTAATGTAATGCCTATTAGGATCCTGGCCACTGCATGTCTTTGATCCAAACTGCATACTGTCAGTTGCTCCTAAAAATAAAGATGCTAATCAGTGGACAGAAATGTTACACCAGATAATTTCTCGGAAGAAGCTGAACACTTTGAGGCTGGCTCTGTGGGAGTGGAACCGGTTATGCCCCTGCAGCCCTTCCACAGTAATCTGACATATGCAGTGCTCTGCACTATTACAAGCTTTGAGGCACTGATCAAAGGAACGCACTCTAACAGGGCCAGCAAACAAGAAAAGAAACAATGATGTGTACCTCTTGCTCATCACAACCTCTCCGCCTACTGACTTCACACAGCCATCTCCTTATCTAATTTTCTCCACAATCATGTCCTCCCCATCCACCTCCTCCCCATCCACCCTCGATCACCCTTCCTGTCGCCTGTTTGACACAAATTATTTCCTTCAAAGGAATACTATTGAAAGCTTCTGGAATCCAGTCAGTGTGGTTGAGAGGCTGACAGATATAACAGCATGGCCAGCATTATTGGTCAGGTCCAGTACATCAAGTGTATAAGATAGAACTCTTTAATAACCCCATTTAAAGACTCCATGCGTTTTAACTTAAAGCTATAAAACAATTTCAAAGCTCAAATATTGAAAATTGTTCCAGCAAATATGCAGAGAGGCATTTCATTGATGTATCGAAGTATCATCTAGAATATTAAGACGTTTTTTTTTATAAAACTTGCTTTATATTGACGGCAATCAGCCAAATGCTGGTGTCTGATATAACATTCAACTCAACTGCTTCATCAATGTATCAAGGGAAATATATTTTCCTCAACAATGGAACAAAATCATTATATTTGTTAAAAACAAGTGAACCTTGACCAACACCAACACTGGGTAAGAGTAGCATATTTGTTGATCTATTCACTTTGGCTTCCTAACAGTTTGGACTTCCTCTGACTTTAATCATAAATGTATATGAAAGTTATAACGAAGCTAATGTGGGAGAAACTAAGTTACCCTCGGAACAGTGGTGGCTGGTGGGATTTTTTCTAGATAGGGCTGTGCCACATGCAATCAATTTCAGCAAACACCCAGTATGACTTAATGCAAAAAAAAACTAGAGTTTTCACTGTTAATTTAGTCTTAAATTGTAATGCCTCCATAAACAATTTAAGCATTTGAGACGAGGACTATGTACACAAACTTAAAACAATGGCATTAGCAATACTTATATGTATGTATGAAAATAAATATATATATATATATATTCTTAAAATCAATGTGGTGTGGGTCTTTGACGTGCCTCAAGGCCAATATTATGGCTGTCACTGTAAAGTAGCTCTCTGTACCCCTGGAGGTTCATCTATTGTAGTACCAGAGGAGGCATCAGGTGGATAATTCCTAAACAGCTTGTGCTCTCTGTACAGGACAGACTCTGTGGACTGACTTAAGTGCATACTTGAAAGAACATTCTGTACGCACTCAATGACTTTAAAAGACATTACACTCCGTGTTCTCTTTAGCTGGGTACGGTAAGACATCTGCACTGACATTTCTGTGCCATTCATTGCTGCTTTGGATGCGTCTGAAAATGGGTTATATTTGTCATCCAAAGCTGCGGAGGTAAGGACTAAATCCCAAAATGTTCATACTGTCAAGACTGAATTGACCATGGAGAATTCACATGGTCGTTGAGCATACATAGACCAAAGAGAAAATTGTACTTCCTCTCTGTCATGCTGTGCACTACTTGGCCAATCTACCAGGACTTCAGGGCAGGATAGGGTGAAAGCCATTGCCCAAGAAGGTATCACAGGGCTGGGATATATTGACCGTATTAAAGAGGTGTGAGAAGACAGTTGGGTGTGCTCAGCTGGGTGTGCTCAGCTGTGTAACAAAGGGCCTGTAGAAAAATATATTAAACTTGTTAAGGATACACAGAGATTGCTAAAAGGGACATGTGAGCACTAGAGAAACAAGCAGGGAAGCTTGAGGGAGACAGAAAAAAAACACTGAAAATACAAAAAAAAGAAAACAACGCAGCAGCCCCATTAAAACCAAGCCATATGGGGAATTCAGAAATCAGCAATCTGCATGTGGGTATGACACCTAAAGCAGGATTGAACAGAGGAAAAGAGACAAACTAATTAGTGTAGAGAGCCGAAGGAAACAGGTTTTACTGTGTAATTAAAATACAAAGCCCCAAACCTGTTTGGTTTGCATGAGCCCACTTATATCGTTGCGTTGAAAAATGTTTATCGAGCTGTGGTTGGACCAACAAGAAGACCAATTCAATTCTGGGCGATCTCATGTACAGTTTGTGTAGAGTGAAAAACAAATGGGTGCGTTTATGAGATGGTGATTCTCAGATCACAGAACTTTGAAATTTAACTTCTATTAAATCCATCTGCTGATTGTCCAACTAGTTCTCTTTACCATCTATTCACATAAGGACACTTGGTCAAGACACCTTGTCGTCACTTTCAAATGTACTAGGAAGCATTGGTAAATTCAAACAAAAACCTGAAAGTAATTTTTAGTGCAAAAGATTTGGGTGAAAATAAGTGATTTATTGTAACATCTGTGTAGACTAGAGTGATGTTCGTTTGACCCGCCCTTGGTGGCCTGGTTCATTGGTTTCAGACAGTGAGAGCCGTGACTAAACGCAGTATTTGTCTTCTTCAGAATGACCTGGCTGTTTTTTATTAGCAATGTGTAGCCTATATTTATAAAAAGTTATTTGTCAACACTGTGAACACTTGTCTCAATAAAATGCAATTATTTTAGCATAATAAAAGTAAATGCAGCATTTACTTAGTACAACATTTGTGATTTTAGTGAAACATACTTTATGCTTCCTCTGCTTGCACTTGTTTTTTGTCAGAAGTCCATATGTACAGAAAGAAGACCACATACTAAAATGCATCAATTTATTTTGTTAGTCTTGAACTAAGCTTGCACTTCCACAGTTGAAAGATATAAACTTTTGAATCATGATAAATAACCCTAATTACATAACAGAATTAATTTCAAGAATGTTTGATTCAGTTATTTTGTTTCCAATGTAAGCAGATCAGTAGGAATGCTGTGCAAGCAAGACAATGATGTAATCCCACTCATGCCATGGCCACTTGTCAACAATCTGACATACTATGTGCCATCAAAAGAAAATATTAAGCCTTAATTATATAATACATTTTTCAAATCATCAAGCCGCTGATAGAGTCTAACGGGTTTCACATGTGTGGCTTGGCACCCACTCTAGTTGTTTTGATCAATTTAAAATTGGGTTTCATTCCACACAAGAATTCAATTTTGACAATTTTCTTCAATTACATTATGAACACAAAGTACAATAATGAATGATGCTGTATCTGGCCGCAATATACTATGACTATCTTTCATCCTTGGATCATTCAATTAGAATCAGATACTCAAAAAAACCAAATAATTTCTAAACCCCTTGTAACAACCAGAAATGTAAACACCGGTAGGCACTTACGGTAACGCCCACCCCGTCAGTGATTCGCTGTTGGTTGGCACCTCCATTAAATTATTCCCTGATAATAGAGTGGCGAAGTCCCTCCCCTTCCGGTGGACCTCCATGGGACCTTATTTCGAAAAAATTATGTATTGAAGTCAATGGAGAGAGAAAGATTATCTTTCGATCCCGTTTGAATTGTGCCACGAATTACACATATGATGTTTGTCAATTTAAAAGATAATTTTGCAAGTAAAAAAAAATAAAAATGTGTCGTAAAACTGTGAAGTAACACATTTGTTTGTGTGAAACGCTCAATGAACTACATCTCTGGTCTCGCAGAACAACACACATCACCAAGATGGCCGTCACTACTGTCTTGTCAACACAACGATTGACTACCCTCACTATCACCACAATGAAACACGTCCAGAAGAATGTCATGCAAAGCTGCCTGCCTGCCTTCCTTTGATTCTCTCTGAACTGCCTGATCTCTTTAATGTTTAATATCAACCATTTGTGCAGATAGCATGAAGTAGAAAAGATCGGCGATCGCCGATGGTAGAGAAAGAGAGAGAGAGAGTTTCCCCGTGCCGCGGGTGTATATCCGATTCCTGCCTCCTCCTCTCATTGGCTGCTTCGACGATGGGCGGATCTTCCACCCGGCTTCGTTCCTCTGGATTGATATTGCATCAAATAAGGGGATTTAGACATTGTGTGTTTGTTTTATAACCCCACAATCATTTTCTCATTCATGACTTTTTATTTAATACATTCTAACGGCTGAAAACAAAGATAACGTAAAACCGGAAGTGACGTCATGTAAACAACCGCGTTTTCCTTCAAAATAAAGCTTTTCAAAATAAAACTGTCCATTCATTTAATATTCACATATCATATTGATTTTAATTTCTGACAAACTCCAAAACACTCACAGAGTTAAACTTGTGTCCATGTCTCTGTCCGCCAAACCTAGAAGTGTAACATCTGCAATGCACAGACCCGCTTGTAATTAAACACCTCAATGAGCAGATTACGAGTTTCCCCATTTGGAAATTTCATTACCATTTCCATAATTGGATTCCAAATTTAATTAGAGCTCCTGGGCTACACAGCATGTGATCCGAGGGTAAATGCAGATGCTGTCAGAGGTCTTGAACACTGCTTTAAACCTGCCTGCTCTTCTGACACCTTGGCAAGGAACCAATTGACCAGCACATTGCAGTAGCCAAGTAACTTGCTTTTCTTTGCCAATCACACATTTCAAAGGCAAACACATTTAAAGTAATTAGCTCCAATAAATAATTTCCAACATCTGACTGAGAAGGAAATGTAATAAGTTGAGCGGAGGATCCCATGTCCAATAGGTTTAAATAGGATTGTCCTAACTAATTATTTTAACGCGATTAACTTATGTGTATTTTTTGTCCTCGGCCGCCCCGTAGTTTCGAGTTTAAAATACCATCTACAAGCTGATGCTGACAGCCCCGCTCTTGCCGCCCACTTGCGGCAGACCACACTTCCACGCTCACCGGAGACTATTGGACTTCACTCAGTAATGAAAGTTACCTCGGGGTCACAGCGCATTATTTTGACCCACAGTGGGAACTTCAGTCTCATGCGTTGACAGTTATGAAAACAGAGGAGCGGCATTTCGCCGACAACTGTGCCGAGCACTTTATGCAGGTAGCCAGACAGTGGGACATTGTCAGAGACGGCGCGTGAGGCCTATGACAACTCAGGTTTATCAAGTCATATTACAGGATAAAGGAAATACAGTTTAAACTGCCGTAGCCTATGCAGAGAAGACGCCGACGTGTCACACTTATCATTCATATCACATCATCAATCAGATCATCGATCATATAATATCACAATATATCTGAGTCAGCTTCTCGAGCCGTATCTGGCCGTGCAACACTTACATTGTCACATAACCTACTGTATGCAGAAGTATTATTTTAAGCAACACATTAAGTTGACGAAACACTCAAATCTAATTAAAGTCAGATCCACTCGTGTCTTAGATGGGGCAGTGATATCATAAAACTGTTGTACGCATTCAAACACTGTAGTTTATTTATTTTTTAACCAGTTGTTATATATTCAACTTGCAGGTGCAACTATGTGGCTTGTATCCTGGATTATATGTTTAAGTCATGGATGTTTAAAGTTCATATTTGTCTAATATTAGTTTACTTTTCATGAATGAAGTATGACGCTGCGCTGTCAATACACTTGTCCCCGTTTGTGATTGGTCAAATAACCCCGCCCCTTTCACGTGAACGCGCTCTCAGCTGGAGAGAGAAACCCTGGCTTGATTTACCAAGTTGATAACCAGCGTCGTAGGACCGCTTAGCGAGATCTCGTTTGTTAGGGTTTGTTAATATAACGATAGTTACGGCTGTAACTACGGTTCCATGAGTCCCGGATGACCGCCAGAGGCGGTGCTTTTAGCGCTGGATTTGTCCATTGCACGCATGCGCAGTTCGTGTTAGGATTTGTCTGTGTTGGTATTTTTCGTGTCCTTTTCTATCTTTGGGTTTCCTATTTTATTTTGTAAAGTGTTCACCCCCGTTTCCTGCCTGTTTGCTTTCTGTCGGTTTACCTCTCTGATTACCCAATTGTGTTCACCTGGTACCTATGTGTTTTCTCCTCCCTCCTCACCTGTCTCGTGTTTATGTGATTAGTCCTGGGTGTATTTAAGTTCTGGGTTTTCTGTCTCTCTTTGTCGGTTCGTCTTGTGATTTGGCTTGTCCTCGGTGAGTGTTCTGTTCTGCCTCTATATATATATATAGCCTTGAAATAAAGGAATTATTGGATCGGTTCCCGGAATCTTCTCGCGAGCACACAAGAATTCTGAGTGACCGGAAACTCTGGCGGTCATCCGGGACTCATAGAACCGTAGTTACAGCCGTAACTATCGTTCTATTTCGTCCCTAATGACCGCCAGAGGCGGTGCTTTTAGCACTGGATGACTATACCAACCATGTCATGAAGAATCCGAACACTTGCTTACCTAGCTGGAAGCAGCGGAGCTCAGCAACAGGACCACGCCCAAAGGATGGGGAGTGGCGACATTGACCCGGTAGAACCTGGAGAATGTGCCAGACGATGCCCAAGACGCCGCAGTGCAGATAGTCTCCAGGGACACCCCTCTCAGGGCAGCCCAAGACGTTGAGATGCTCCTTGTAGAGTGACATCTCACCCCTGATGGCGGGGGGCGGCCACTGGCCCCATAGGCATGTGTGATTGTATCCACAACCCAGTGGGACAGCCGCTGTTTGGAGAGAGCACAGCCCCTTCTCGTGCCGCCATGGCAGATGAAGAGCTGCTCTGACTGTCGTATATGGGCCGTAGCACCACTATACACCTCTAGGGCACGCACAGGGCACAGCAACTCAGTTGTGCCGTTCTCCTGTGGGACATTAAAGCAAGCCAGCTGGATAGGCCGATTGGAGTGGGCTAGTGGAAGCACTTTGGGCAGGAACGCCACGTTTGGCCAGAGGGCAACACCCGAGCCATCGGAGTTCCACCTCAGGCATGTATCACTCACAGAGAGGGCATGTAGCTCTCCAACTCGTTTCCCTGAGGTCATCGCAAGCAGAAATGCTGCCTTCAGGGACAGCCACTTAAACTCCACCTGGGCTAGGGGCTCGAAGGGAGGAGATGACAGGGCATCCAGCACTAGGGGCAAGTCCCAAGCTGGAGCCCTCGGGGTGCTAGGGGGACGCTGCCGTAAAGCCCCTCTCAGGAAGAGGGACAATAACCTGTGGCGCCCCACTGTGGCACCGTCCACTCCCCCATGACGGGCAGATATAGCCGCCGTATAGACCTTCAAGGTGGAGTGAGAACCACCACTATCTAGAAGGGACTGCAGAAACTCTAAAATGGTGGCCACCGAGCAACGCTCCGGATTCTCGGCCTTACCCGAACACCAGTGGCAGTGCCTCGATTCTTCCGAGGCGAAAAGGTCCACCTTGGCCTTGCCAAAAAGGCTCCAAATTGTCTCCACCACCTCTGGATGAAGCCTCCACTCCCCTGATGGGGGTTTGTGCCGAGAGAGCAAATCCGCAACCTGATTTCGGTCTCCTGGTAAAAAGTCTCCCTGCAGACTGGTCAAGCGGGGACAAGACAAGACAAGAGGTTCTGTGAAAGCTGGAGCAGCTGCACGGACCTGGTGCCCCCTTGGTGGTTGATATGGGCAACGGCGGACATGTTGTCCGAACGAACAAGCACATGCCTGCCCGCCAGTTGGGGTAGAAAGTGCTTGAGTGCGAGCAGCACAGCCCGAAGCTCTAGCACATTGATATGGTGCGCCCCCTCCTGGGTGGACCACTGACCCTGAGCAGTTCTGCCCTGCCACACTGCACCCCACCCAGAGAGACATGCATCCACAGTGACAGTCTCCCGGCGGGATGGGACGACGCCCATGGGCGCACCCATCAGAAGATAGGCCCTGTCCCCCCAGCATGACAGAGAGCAGAGGCACAGCTGTGACACCCTGACTCTCCTGTGCCTGTGCCACTTGGCATCCAAGTGGAGGCTGTTCAGCCACATCTGTATGGGGCGCAAAGACAGCAGGCCTAAGGGCACAACAGCTGAGGCAGCCGACAGTGTGCCCAGGAGCCGGAGGAACTGGATGTAAGGCACCATCTTGCCCAGCCTGAAGGTGGGAAGAAGGTGGGAAATGTCGTCCACACGACGAAGTGTCAGATAGGCCCTCATGGCTAGGACCATCCCAAGGTAAATAACCTGTTGGGCAGGGTCCAGACAACTCTTCTCGATGTTCACTCTCAGGCCCAACCGGGCTACGTGAGACAAGAGGCGCGCCGTATCCTGGGCCACTTGAGGCCGGGATGGCGCGCAGACCAGCCAGTCGTCTAGATACGGCAGGACCTTTACGCCCTGCTTTTGCAGGGGTGCGAGAGCTGCCACCACGACCCTGGTGAACACCCTTGGAGAGAGGGAGAGACCGAAGGGAAGCACCCGGAACTGATAGTGTTGGCCCTGAAAGGCGAACCTCAGGAACTTCCGGTGACGGGGTGCAATCGGCACGTGGAAGTAGGCGTCCCTCAAGTCCACGGTTGCGAACCATTCCCCCTGTGTGACAACACGAAGGGTGTCTGTTGTGGTCAGCATATGAAAGGGCAGCACCTTGAGAAATCTGTTCAGTCCCCTGAGGTCCAGCACTGGACGGAATCCGCCGACTTTCTTGGTTACAAGAAAGTACGCCAAGTAGAACCCCTCGGTCTGAAACAGAGGGTCTACTGGCTCGATTGCGCCCTTGGCCAAGAGGATGGATAACTCTTGGGCCAGAGCTAAGGCCTTCACCGGGTCGCTGACAACTGTCATTCTGACAACTGTCATTCTGACCCGGTTAAAGGCTAGGGGCCGGCGTCGGAACTGCAATTCGTATCCACGGGTTAGGATGGAAACTACCCAGGGGTCGGAAGTACAGGCAGCCCAGTAACTGAGCTGCTGCTGGGAGAAGCAGCCGACGACCGGCCCCGGGGCTTCAGGGCCTCGCCCCCCGGCCTCTGGAGCCCCTTGGGGGGCGCCGGTAAGGCGCTGGGGTAAGAGGCTGCCTAGAAGGTCGGCGATCGGGGGCCCGAAAGCCACTGGGAGGCAGTTGAGTGGGCCGCCGCGAACCCCCACCATACGCTAGTGGCTGAGTGTGCCTGCTAGAGGGGCCGCTGGGCCTGCTGGGAGTGGGCACAGGCCTAAGAAGACCCAAGAGCTGCTGCCTGGTCTGCCTAGCTTGGGCAGCCCGCTCCAGTGCCTCCAGGGCAGCTGCTACAACAGCTCCCCTGGCTCGACTGGCACGCTACGGAGGACTCTCCTACATGTCTCCGTTAGAGGAGACTGCGCCAGCCACACCTGGTGGCGAGTCTGCACCAGAAAGGACATAACTCGCCCCAGTCCCCTAGTCATTAACGCAAAGGCCTGTAGTGATGCATCACTGAGGCCCAGCAAGGGAGGCTCAGCCGGAGCCTGCTGCAGAGAGGTGGAGACGGCCAGCATTAACTGGGAGAGGGAGTTCCCGATACGACCCATGCGTGCCGCTGCGTCATAGGCCCTGCAGTGCAGTTCGTCTGTGACCCTGCACTGAGGCCGAGGGCACCTGGCATAAGGCCTTAGGGCCTCATCAGGAGCCAGAATCAGGGAGGCGATGGTGGGCTCAATGGGTGGCATGCGACCCAGCCCCACTCTTGCCGAATCCTGCATGGCAGCCAAGGTCCGGGCATCAGAGCCGGAGTGTGAGAGGGCCTTGGTGTCCCTCCAGCATGCATGGAGCTCCCTCAGGTACTCCTCTGAAGGAGGAACAGTGAGGGGGACAGTGGCAGGGCTACGCCTGAAAAAGGCGCTAGCCTGAGCCGGATCGGCCTGCGGAACCGGAAGCTGTAAGCGTGTCAGGGCCGCACGAATAATGGCCGCCATATAGGCGTCCTCCTCCTGCAGAGAACCCTGAGCAGAGGAGTGGGAAGCCTCCTCGGGAGTGAGCAGGGCCTCGTCCTCCACCTCTTCGTTGAAGAGGTTAGCCAAAGCCGCTAGAGACATGACGTCGTCATGTGAAGGTGCGACAACCGAAGGAGGGCCGGGCGGCAGGCTAGCAGCCCCTATACCGGCCCCTGGCTGAAGGGCCAAGAGGAGCGTCTTCATCGTACCCATGTCGGCAGCTAATTGATCCACTTTAGAGGACAGCCTATTTCTAGACCTCCTATGGTGACAGCCTATTTCTAGACCTCCTATGGTGACCCCATAGCCGCCGTTCCCCCGCGTCGCCGGGAAAGGCTAAACTGCTCTGGGGGAAAATGTGACGAGGAGAGGTGTTCGTTGGCTGCCGCCAAATGCTCCACCTCTACAACTCTAGCTACGAGGCATACAGCTACAGTTCATGCAGGTGTTCTGTGTGAGACCCTCCCTCAAATGCTCGAGACCAAGGCAAGAGGGGCAGCGGTCATGGCCGTCCTCGGGCTCAAGAGGAGCTATACAGGCACTACATGAATGAGCCATTATGTAGGTGGCCAGATGCAAGGTAACCGGGAGCGGGTGCGAGGACACAGCCTTCACCAGCTACCTGCTGAACGGGAGAGTAGAGCAATGCTCCTACTCGCCGAACACGACAAGGGATGTAACTTTCCTACACCCAAGTCACCAGCAAAGGGAGCGGGAGCGGGAGCGAGAGCACTGCCTTCACCTAGCTGAATAATACAAAACAGAAGCTCAACAGGCCGGCTTAGCCAGCGGTTGCTGCTAGCCCCGCTATTGCTAACTAGCTAACCGAGGAAACAGAGCTAAACTGTTAACTCAAATATGCCAATAATAGCTCGGCAGTACAAAATAGCACAACAAGTGCAACTCCTGGGAGAGGGAGCGGAACCACTGCCGTCACCAAGAAAAAAAAGTTAAAGCAAAATAGTAAACAAGATAGCACGGGTAATCCCGGCGTCAGCCAACGCTGCGCGCCAGGACACAGTTAGACTGAGCGATGCTACTGCTAACTAATTAACAAAGAAACACAGCTAAATCTGGAAACTCAAATGCTAATAATAGCTTGGTACAATGCCACGGTCAGCAGAGATACAAAATAGCACAGCAAGTCAACTCCTGGGAGAGGGAGCGGAAACGCTGCCGTCACCGAAAAAGTTAAAGCCAAGTAGTAAGCAAGACAGAAATCAGGACAGCTTGGCTGGGAGAGGGAGCGGAAACACTGCCATCACCGACCAAGCCGACACCAACCTGTCCGTCGAAGTTTTCCGCGTAGCCGGCCACAGCTCCTGGGGGACGGGTAGCCCGTAGCCCCGACTGGAATAGTCACGAAACTGCACTCAGCCGGCTGTAAGCGGGGAAATCCTTAGATCCAACGTTCCAACGAATGTTTGTAGGTTACAAAAATGCAACCACGGTACTCTCGCGAAGCGAGAAGATGAAAAGGAACCGATCCACTAATGACGCCGGCCTATGTAGCCGTAGTCACGTGGGTCACAGGTGACTTTGTTGTTATTTGGTACTCGAACTGCGCATGCGTGCGATGGACATATCCAGTGCTAAAAGCACCGCCTCTGGCGGTCATTAGGGACGAAATAGAACTCAAACATATCCAGGGTCTGTTGAACTGAACACAAAACTTGGACCACCAGGGTGGGTGGTGGGGGTCTGGAGGACGGGTTTTGGGCTGACAGCCCAGGAGCACAGCGGAGGGCCTGGAAGGGATCTCGGGCGGACGGCCCGGGGGCAAGGCAAAGTCCAAGGTGAGGGTCTCGGGCGGACGGCAAGTTTATTTATATAGCACTTTTCAACACAAGGCAATTCAAAGTGCTTTACAAAAAATGAAAGACAAAGAAAATGGCATTTAAAATCAGTCATTAAAAAGAAAAGCTAATAAAATAAACATTAAAAGAAAAAATACATGGATAAAAGTTACAGTGCAGTCTAAGATATGAATAGTTCAATTAAAAGCAGCGACAAAAAGAAAAGTCTTCAGCCTGGATTTAAAAGTAGTAAGAGTTGCAGCGGACCTGCAGGTTTCTGGGAGTTTGTTCCGGATATTTGGAGCATAATAACTGAACGCTGCTTTACCATGTTTAGTTCTGACTCTGGGGACAGAAAGCTGACCAGTCCCTGAAGACCTGAGAGATCTGGAAGGTTCATAATTTAGCAGGAGGTCAGAAATGTATTTTGGGCCTAAACCATTCAGTGCTTTATAAACCAGCAGCAGTATTTTGAAATCTATTCTTTGACACACAGGAATCCAGTGTAAAGACTTCAGAACAGGAGTGATGTGATCCACTTTCTTAGTGTTAGTGAGGACTCGAGCAGCGGTGTTCTGAATCAGCTGCAGCTTTCTAATAGATTTTTTAGTGAGACCTGTGAAGACACCATTGCAGTAGTCAAGTCTACTGAAGATAAAAGCATGGACAAGTTTTTCCAAATCCTGCTGTGACATTAGTCTTTTAATCCTAGATATATTCTTTAGGTGATAGTAGGCTGATTTAGTAACTGTTTTAATGTGACTGTTGAAACTCAGGTCAGAGTCCATGACTACACCTAGATTTCTGGCTTTATCTGTTGTTTTGAACATTGCAGACTGAAGCTCAGCGCTAACTTTTATACGTTCTGCCTTGGCTCCAAAAACCATTACCTCAGTTTTATCTTTGTTTAATTGGAGAAAGTTCTGACACATCCAGTCATTGATTTGTTCAATGCACTTACTCAGTGTTTGAATTGGAGCATAGTATCCTGGTGAAATTGTTACGTACATTTGTGTGTCATCCGCATAGCTATGGTAACTTATTTTGTTGTTCTTCATTATCTGAGCCAGTGGTAGCATGTAGACGTTAAAGAGAAGAGGCCCCAAGATGGAGCCTTGAGGTACCCCACATGTCATATTTGTCAACTCAGATGTGTATTTACCTATAGAAACAAAGTTGTTTCTGTCCTTTAAGTAGGATTCAAACCAATTGAGAACTGTTTCCGAAAGTCCCACCCAGTTTTCCAGTCGGTCTAGTAATATGCAGTGTCAAACGCAGCACTGAGATCTAATAATACTAACACTGAAGTTCTGCCACTGTCTGTGTTTAAGTGGATGTCATTAAAGACCTTTACAAGAGCAGTCTCAGTGCTGTGGTTTGGACGAAAGCCTGACTGGAACACATCAAAACAGTTATTTAAATGCAAGAAATTACTGTTGAAAAACAACTTTTCAATGATTTTACCTAGAAATGGGAGGTTTGATATGGGCCTGTAATTGTTCATTACTGAAGCATCTAGATTATTCTTTTTTAAGAGTGGTTTAATGACTGCAGTTTTCAGAGCCGGTGAAAAAATACCTGAGTGAAGAGATGTGTTTACTATATGAAGTAGATCTGAGGCCATGCAAGGCATATTATTCCTGTTGGAATAATATCAAGGCAGCAGGAGGAGGACTTCAGAAGTTGTATAATGTCCTCTAGGTTTTTATCATTAATCTGATGGAATTGTGTCATGGTGTTTGAATTGATATTAGTTGGACACAAAGACAACACATTTTCTGTTCCTGATGCAGAGGCACTGACTGCTTGTCTGATTTTCTGAATTTTTTTCAGTGAAGAAGAAGGCAAAATCATTGCACGCCCTGGTGGATAGCAATGCAGAGGCTACTGACACTGGGGGGTTAGTTAGTCTGTCGACGGTAGCAAACAGTCGGCCGTCAGTCTACACTCGTCGATCAGAGCGAGCGGAGTGCATTTTCGCGAGCGGAGCACATTTTCTCATCCGCCTCACGGAGCGTGGAAAGTGAGGGGCAGGGCTGCCTCTCTTCCGTCGGCGTGGATAGGAGGTTTACCTGTGCACCTGTGCTGTTGTGGGGAGGTTTTTCCCGGGAAGTCGCGGAGAGACGGAGCGGCTGCACGTTGTTACTTGGGCCCCCTTTTTCCACCTGCCCAGTTGTGCTGGGGCGGGGACCTGCTTCCACTTGTCGTGTGCTGCTGTCCTGGCGAGATTTTGCCCCGAGGGGCGTAACGGAGAGACCGGAGCGACTTCGTGTTCGGGCTGCAGCCTGCTTTACACCTGCTGTAGTTGAGGCCTGTATCCACCTGCTCCACCTGTCGTGCTCTACGGTGCCGAGGACGTTTTACCACGGGGATATCGCGGAGAGACCGGAGCGCCTCTACGCCTCGAGCTGGTCCTGCTTCGCCTATCCTGCTTCGCCTCCTTCGCCTGAGGAGGTTCTGCACCGGGGATATCGCGAGGAGAACAGAGCGCCTCCACATTTCGGGCCTGCTTGCACGCCTATCCGGATGCTGTGCTGGTCTGGGAAAATGATCCATATCGTGATTCTACTGTGCCTGTTAACTGTTTTGGACTATGAGAAGATCTCTAGTCATTCTGAGAAGACTACTGGATTCAGGTCTGTTCTGCCACCCGCAGTGGGCATCCCCTGCAAAGGTTCGGATGTGTTGCTCAAACAATTACCGGTTGCCTTGTCACAGTCAATCTGCTCGACAAAATATGTTTGTCTTTTTTATTTTCCTGCGATGGTGGTTCTTCAGGACTGCTTATTGAGCTCTAATCACACTCTCGCAGACTTTTCCGGTGTTTCTAAATTAGATGACAATGTATGTGTGTCATTTAAGAGGAAAAGATGCCTGTTTTTTGTTGTTGTTATTACTGTCAGGAAATGTACAACCTAACCCTGGTCCGCCCAGTAGTAATAGTCAGATCGCTACTCCTGCTGATTTTAAAGCTAGGTCTGGGTTGGGTTTCATCCACTTGAATGCGCGCAGTCTGTTAGGTAAACTAGATTTTGTCCGTATCTGGGCAAAATCGACTGACGCTGACGTCATTGTCTTATCAGAAACATGGCTAAACAAGTCTATTTTGGCCTCTGACATTGCCTTAAATGGTTTTAATGTGTATCGTACCGACCGGCCTAATAAAGGTGGTGGCGTTGCAATTTATGTTAAGAATAAGTTCAGTGTAACCACATTAGTTTCCAAATCGATCGGTAAGCAATTTGAATTTTTAGCCTTAAATATAGAAGTGGCAAAGGGTCAACAGGTCATGGTGGTGGGCTGCTACAGACCCCCCTCAGCTGTCAAAGACTCCTTGTCTTCACTAGCAAATCTTTTATCACAACTAGACTACAAGGAAATAGTCCTACTTGGAGATTTTACCTGGGACTGGTTAACTGCAGTGTCAGAGGATTTTAAAAACCTTTGTATCTCATTGAATGTTACTCAGATTGTCAGATTGGACAGTCCTACTCGCCCTAATAAATCCTCCCTAATTGATCTAATTTTAACTAATGTTCCCCATAAATATTCATCTGTGGGAGTATTTTCAAATGATCTGAGCGATCACTGTGTTGTAGCCACAATTAGGGACACTAAGGTCCAAAAGATTAAACCTCGCATTATCATCAAGAGAGACATAACACATTTTGTGGAGTAGGGTTTTGTGCATGATCTGTTTGATTTTGATTGGGGTAAAATCGATCTGTGTGCTGATGTGGAAACCGCATGATCTTATTTTTATCTTGGTTTTATGGAGATCATTGATAGACATGCACCCCTGCGTACATTTAGAGTAAAGGGACGAGACAATCCTTGGTTTTCTGCTGAGCTGTCTTGTCTCCTTCATGAGAGAAACAAGGCCTGGGCAAAGGCTAGTAAATCAGGCTCAGAGATAGAGTGGCTGCGTTTTAGGCAGCTAAGGAATAGCTTCACTTCAAATGTCGCAAAGTCGAAGTACTATTTGTCAGTTACCACAGAAAACCTAAATAATCCTAGGAAATTTTGGAAAGCAATAAAATCGATATCAACCGGTGAGATCCGTAATGAGCTACCTCCGTGCCTTACCACAGCATCTGGCTCTATATCGGACAGGGCCACTATGCTAGATTGCTTTAATGAGCATTTTGTGTCCTGCGGTTCTATGTTTGATTCTGTGACTAACTCTGCTTCTGTGAACACTACAGTCTGTGACTCTGAACAACGTGGTCTGGAAAACCCTTTCAGTTTTACTCCTTTTACTGTCAATGTTGTTCATGAAGCCTTATCTAAGCTAGATCCTAGGAAACCGGCTGGCCCGGACAACTTAGAACCTTTCTTTTTAAAGATAGCTGCAGATTTTATTGCTCCACCTCTTACTTCTCTTTTTAACCTCTCCCTCAGCACAAATACAATTCCAAAAGTATGGAAGTCTTGCCTTTACTGAAAGGAGGGGAGGCAACTATTTTAAATAACTATAGGCCAATCTCTAAATTGTCAGTTCTGGCTAAGGTTCTTGAACGCCTAGTGAGTGAACAGGTAAAGGAGTTTTTATGTACAAATGACATCCTGTCTAAACATCAGTCAGGCTTCAGAAAGAAACACAGCACCATCACTGCCACAATGAAAGTGGTGAATGACATTACTAGTATTTTAGATAATAAGCAGAGTTGTGCAGCTCTGTTTATTGACCTTTCCAAAGCGTTTGACACCGTTGATCATCGCATTTTAAAGCAGAGGCTAGCCAGTATAGGCATATCCAGCCTTGCGGTGGGATGGTTTGTGAACTACCTCTCTGAAAGGTCCCAATGTGTTCACTTTGATGGGCTGTCTTCTGAGTGGTTAAACATTTCTAATGGTGTACCACAAGGTTCTGTTTTAGGACCACTTTTATTCTCCATATATATTAACAGCGTAGGTGATAATGTGGATGAAGCTACTTTACATTTTTATGCGGATGATACTGTGATGTATTGTGCAGGTCCCACCATTAAGGAGGCTGTTGTTAAATTACAGGCTGTTTTTAACACTATTCAGACTCAGTTCTCTGAATAAAAGCTTCTTTTAAATGTGGATAAAACCAAGGTAATGCTCTTTTCAAAAGCAAAAAAGACACCAGAGCCTGTTTTTAGATATTGTAACTACGCAAGGAACAAAATTTGAAGTTGTTGCCTGTTACAAATACCTTGGTATCTGGCTTGATGATTGTCTCTCTTTTAAACTTCATGTCAATAACCTGCTAAAAAAACTGAGGGTTAGGCTAAGGTTCTTCTACAGGAACAAGTCCTGTTTCTCGCTTGAGGCCAGGAAAAGGCTAGTCACTGTGACCTTCTTACCTGTGCTGGACTATGGGGATCTGGTCTATATGAATGCACCTGCCAATTGCCTGGTCAAGTTAGATGCTGCGTATCACAGTGCACTGAGATTTGTGACAAACTGTAAAGCATTAACCCATCACTGTACCCTATATGCAAGGGCTGGTTTGCTTTCATTAACCAATCCACTGTACCCTATATGCAAGGGCTGGTTTGCTTTCAAGGTTAAAAAAAACAAAACAAGGCACGTGCGTTGTTTTTGTTTTTGGTAATGATGTCAGAGAAGAACGATTGTCGTGCGTTTTTCAATTCCAAATTATAAAGGCCAAGTCTCTCTTTATAGATTTCAAAGTGAACCTGGAGATTTGTTTTCGCCACCTGCGTTCAGCTTTTCGACATTCTCTTTTTTCTGTTTTCACGGTCATGGCCTTTCTCCATGGAGATATGTTCTTGCCAGACACTTCCTTTACCTTAATTGGAGCAATGGCATATATAACTCTACTAGCTCATTTACTGAGATGTTAGCAGGGGCAAGTGTGGAAGAAAAATTCTGAGTAAACATTTCCCTAGTATTTTCAGTTAAATATCGCTTTGTGTTTATCTCTTTTTGAACATTTTTGTGAACAGAAATAGAGCTCTCAAAGAAAACACAGGAATGGTCAGAGAGTGCAACATCAGTCACCACAACCTTAGAGATATTCAGACCCTTTGAGATAATTAAGTCCAGAGTGTGCCCCTTATTGTGCGTGGGCTCCGTCACATGCTGAGTCAGTCCATAGCTATCAAGAACACAAAACAGTTATTTTGCCCCTCTGTCCTGAGGGTTGTCAACATGGATGTTAAAATCACCAACAATGACTAGACGGTCAAAGTCAATACACACTATAGACAGCAGTTCGGTAAAATCATCAAAAAAGCTTGCACAGTATTTGGGTGCTCTATAGATATTTAGGAACAGAGCTCGAGAGGAGCATTTCAGCTGAAGGGCCACATATTCAAAAGAAGCAAAGTTCCCATAAGATGTCTTCCTCATTGAAGGGAATCATTGAACAAAATAGCAACTCCACCCCCTTTCTTATGCATTCTTTCCTGACTCATAAAACTAAAGTTGGGAGGGGTTGATTCGATAAGAACAGCTGCACTGTTATTTTGTTCAATCCAAGTTTCTGTTAAAAACATAAAATCGAGATTGTGCTCAGTGATAAAATCATTGATTAGAAATGTTTTTCCTGCCAAAGACCCGACATTTAATAAAGCTAGTTTAAGTTTGTTAAACACACTATCAGTCAGGTTTTTTGTAACAAGCTGTGGCTGACATGGAATCACTGCTAAATTAGATAAACTCACACAAACGTTTGAGTGCTTCCTGTATCTAAGATGATTCACCGCTCTTAATCTATTACCTATCAACACAGATATCGGCAAAGCTACAGGCAGGCAGGGCCCCGGCATGTCCTGGAAAGAGTTGAGAGTGCCATATGCCCTTGAGCCTGGACCCAGCAGATATCAGTTTGCAGCGTTTTGTACACACACACATCCCTATCAGGCTTTGAAGGGGAGGGAGGACCCACCACCCTGCTCCTCTCATCATAGGAGGGCAGGGTGAGGGCTACACTGTAGAAAGGGGGGTTTGGAAATCTGCTTCCATCTTCCTTGTATTGTTTTGGTTTGGATGATTGTGGTAGGCATGGTGGTGAAGCCGGGGGAGATGGTGCGCATCTCTGCTTCGGTGATTTTGGTGGGCGTCGTTGAGGGGCGGGGGTAAAGGACATGCTGCTAACCCTGCGTGTCGCCTTCATGCGGTCATCGAACTCCAGGGGGGTGGGCGAGGGTGAGCGGAGAGTAGAGAGAGCTGGGGGATGAATGAAGAGTATCCTCAAAGGTGTTGACAGGGAGGGTGACGGGCAGTGGAGACTCCTCCATTTGTGTCATAGGTCTCCCATAATCACAAAATTCCTCAGGCGGGTGCAGTGATACTTCTTCAGGGTTTTCTGCGCAATGTGTTGTGTCTTTCTCCTGTTTTGATTCCTCTTGCCGCTTGTCCTTGGCAGAGGGAACAGATTGATGACGCAGGCAGTTGAATATGTTAGAGATAAACAATTTCACTCCTGACTTGTTCAGGCAAACTCCATTTGCCTTAAAAAGATGTCTGCGGTCCCAGAAAAAGTTAAAATTGTCAATAAAATGTACAGAATTGTCAGTACAGGCAGTTGAAAGCCAGGTGTTCAGTGCAAAAAATATGATGAATCTCTCCACTCCTCTTCTGACTGGCGGTAGAGGGCCACTGATGAACACCTCTGCATTTAGAGAGCTGACAGTTTCCAACAGACATTTAAAGTCTTTTTTCAGCACTTCTGACTGTTGTTTCACAACATCATTTATTCCAATATGTAGTACCACATTCTTCACAGTCGGATGTTTAGCCCCAATATGCAGGATCTTCTCAGCCAAGAAAGAGACCATATCCTTGGGAAAACAGAGTACTTTGGTGTTGTTCTTACTACACAGACTTTTTACATCTCTTAGAGCAGAGTCACCCACAATCAGAGTTTCAGGCCCAGTCGTTAGCTTTCCCTCTAGCCTTTTACTTTTGGAGTAGCTATTGGTCCTTACCCTTCTGTGTGAAGAGGACATGTTATCCAGGTCATCAGAAAGAGATCTCCGGCTCTTAGTCAGCGGAGCGTATCTGTTCTGGATTGGCACACTTGGTGGTTTAGGAGGATTTTTTGTAGTTCTCCCTTTAGCAGCTGTCCACGGCTGTTTAGGGGTTGAAGAGGCGCTCTTCCTGGGTGATAACAATGCAGGTCAGCCGGTCGCATCATAGATTTCAGAGCGCCGTCCTCTGCCTGTTATCCGTCCTCCCAAATCCCATGGAAATTATTTACTCTTAGGCTTTGCACCCAGAGAGTTCCAGGGAGGACTACCACTTGTAGATGTATTACCCAGTACACAGCCCTCCTGTTCCTTGGAATCCTTGTAGCTGCTAACTAGCTGTGAGTTAGCATACCCTTTTCCATTATTTTGCAACACTGGTAAAGTGGTGTCATTCCCACGACATAGTCCATTCACTTCCACGTTAACTTCCAACCGTTGCATTTTCATTTCCAACACAGCCATCTTCTGTATAAGTTTGTGGAAGTCATCTGTACAGAACGGAGGCATTTTTCTACCAACTAGCTTCAGCTAAATAGCATGCAGTAGCCTACCAGGCTTTAGCTGTTGCTAGGCCACTGACTGACACAAGACTGAGGTCGTCGTAAAAATGTTGAAATATGGCTGAAACTCTCCGTCTATTTACGAAGATTAACTGTCCCAGTGATAAATTAATGTCCAGGAGCCGCTGCTCGAAGTTTTCAGAGAATAAGAATAGGAAAATCAGCATAACAAGTAAGCAGAGGCAAGAGCAAGCAGAAAAGCGTCTGCACTGTAAGAAAGATAAGCCACATCAAGGTATTTATCCCTAACATTTTATCAGCTAACTAATGACACACACTCAGAGGATCTTTATAAACGTTTTAAGTATTGTACATCTTTAAACATGACTCTTATACATCACTTTTAAAACCAGCGATGCACTACAGTGTCAGCTTTTCTAAAATAGAAACTTCAATGTTCACATCTTTCTAAATGATTCTAGTTTTCAATTATCTCAAAAATAATCCTAATAATCCCATTTTCAATCTTCCAACTGTTCATATGATTTGGTCAATTAACAAACCTGTTACAAATGTGTTGTTCAACAAATTTGAGCCTTTGCCACATTTATTTGATCACCATGGAAACCTTTGATCTCTGGACACGTTGTTAGCTCAAATATAAACACCTATGTCATGGAACATGATGATATCATAACTCCAACTGACATGCTCAGAGCAGCAGACTTCAGATAATGGTTAATGGTCCTGCCCTCAACAGCTATACGTCAATTATGGGGTGTCATCATATGCCGTTTCCATCCCTCGCAATAAAACACGATGTCGCCGTAACTCCAATGGACACGGTCCGATCGTCCCCCAAACTTCGGTAGTATATCACTGGTCCATGCCTCAACAGCTTTACGCTAAATCTGAGATCTCACCATAGGCTGTTGCCATTGAAACGCATCCCTCGCCATAAAACACGATGTCGCTGTAGCTCCAATGGACACGGTCCGGTCGTCCCACAATCTTCACCTGTATATCACCTCTCCATGCCTCAATGGCTCTACATTAAATCTGACATCTCACCATATGCCGTTTCCATGGAAACCATGGAAACATACTACCTGGAGTGAGTAACCCAGTCCCAATGTCCTGTACACCCATGCTGTCAGTACACAGCTGAGGAAGCAGCTGTGGAGCCGCAGCTAAGAAGCTGTGGTACTCTCTGGTGGCGTTCTCCGTCGCCAAACCTTCCATGAAAGGAAGATTGGCTCATGGGGAACCGACATGAAAAGGCCTCTGCGGAAGTCCTTGAACGCACCACGGCCACTCTCGCAGGGCTGCGCGGCTTCGTATTAACGCTGTGTTTCACATCAACGGTGAAATGCATTAATCGGAGCTATTATACCAGGCACGGTGTGTTTTCTGACAAAAAAACGCTGGCTATAGCATCCCTGAACCCGCACAGTACTTTGACAGCACTTACTGCAGTTTATTACACTCATGTGTGCGCGCCCACCTGCTGCTTCCTTTACTGGAGTTACAGCGGGGGCGGCGAGTGTGGGACAGTGTTCTCTTCTCTGAGGATGAGCAAGAAGCAGCATGCTGTAACTACTCCTCATCCACGTGACCGAGGAAATAGATCCAAAGAGCCCTTCCGTAGACACGGGGGCTCCCAGGAGATCATCACGGTCTTCTTTTGGAAAGTGCCACCCGGCGTGATCCCACTGTGGCCAGGGACATCACACGGCAAGCAGCGGCGGCCACACCGTGGACCAGGATATTAATTTGGCCGATGCTGCAGCCAAATAATTGCTCTGATCCGTTGAGGTGGGGGCATCTTGCGGAAGAGCAATCAGCGATACGCCTAACACAACGTGTTATTTGCAGCCGCCCTGTCATGCGGCAGCGGGGCAGAGATTCTCCGCCCAGCCTGCTGCCTGTGGGAGCAGATGTGTTGCCAGGCTCTCATCGAGGGGGGGGTCTCTGTGCAGTCCCGCACCCTCAGAATACCTACCTTTCCTGCCAGCAGAACTCTCGCATTCAGTTGCTGTTGCCACGACGCCACCACACTGCCAGATATCTGGCAACGGGGGCGAGACGAAAGCCAGTTGCGCCGGCAGGCCGGACCGTAACCGGCTTCAGCGGCAGTGGTAGGGGGAGCGGTAGTCCGACACGACCTGGCGGGCAGACATGTGCGGTGGAGTTCCGCAGATTCCGGACCCGTAAGTGTCAGACACCGATGAGGCGAAGTCTTCTTCCTCAGCCATAACCCGCACGGCTGGGATGGCGAACGTTGGTGGCGTCGCCTCGGCCATATCCTGGTCTCCCACGTCCACCACCTCGAGCTCGTCTTCGGTGTGGTCTGGTCTCAGGCACTCAAACCAGAGCTGGTGGGGATCGGCACCCACTATTAAGCCGGGCATGAGGGACAGGCCCGGGTTTCCTGCAGTGGCGACTCCATTTGCTTGTTTCGAATGCTTTTCTCAGGTGTTGTCGCGCTTGCTGAAGAGAAAAGGATGACAGTCAGGAGGTGTAGCTGCCTTATATACTGTGAGCCTGTGCGCGCATTCAGGTAGGCTCACCCTGATTGGCCGGCTACATTTATACAACTTCAGTGTGTGAATGCTCGCGTATCATTGATGAGAGTAGTACCCATAGAGTCCAGTAGAGGGCGGAGCCTGTGTGAGATAGAACAGTATTATGATTATTGTATGAACAATTTTGTACGTGTTTATCCACCCTGGGTGCAACAATTAATGCACGCACAGACCATTTGAGATGTCTCTTCAATTATATTGATTTCTCTTTTATTATCATATAAATGGGTGTGCAAGTTTTCCAGAAAGTCATCATTTAATTTACAGCTTCTTGGCCAGTAATCAGATAAATTAATAGAATACATTATTCACAGTCCAAAGGTTTAATTTCCAGTAAAACGCACCTCCCTGAAAAAAAAGTGTGCATTATGTAAGCATTCTGTTCATTCCTATAGGAGCCAAGAGTTATTAAGGAGCCACCTCCCTTTGAAAAGTGAGCATCCCAGTTGATGCCTTGGAATGATTATGATCATAAATTAAATAAAAGGCCCTTGAGGACAGAAAAACTGCCCTCCAAAGTTAGCCCAGAACTCTGAAGAGTGTGCCTCTTTAAATTAAACCACAATTTGTGTGTCTCGAGTGATTGCTAAGACCCTGCAATCACCTGAGATACATTATTACACCCAGGAAATGTGTTTGATGGAATGAAAAAGAAAGTAGTACCAGAAAAAATAAACCATTTTAATTTCTTGGCATATGAGTGAGACATTCAGGAGACTTCGGAGCCTTGAGACCTGCAGGCCCCGACCTGACCTTCACAGGAACCAAGCCTAAGGCAACACTACTGTGAAGATGTTTATCTGAAACATGGGACAGGTTGGGGTTACACATCAGAAGCACATTCCAGCATGTAAATGTAACCTGTTAATCAAACAGCAAATCTGCCTATGTCAGGTGGATAAATATCTTAAGTGCACTGAAGTGATGACATTTGCTTTCATTGCTCTTTTGAAGGAGGAATC
This sequence comes from Pseudochaenichthys georgianus, assembly GCF_902827115.2. Classification (NCBI taxonomy): domain Eukaryota; kingdom Metazoa; phylum Chordata; class Actinopteri; order Perciformes; family Channichthyidae; genus Pseudochaenichthys; species Pseudochaenichthys georgianus. The sequence goes on from NC_047523.1 coordinate 9,836,486, forward strand.
CCAGAGGTAAACAATAAGTTAGTTATAACTGGGGGTGGTCTTTAACACCCGCTTTGAATTTCATCAGCTGACTGGATGGGAGTTATTGGTGGCTATTACACTGCTTTGTCAAATTCTCTATTCTACATTGGACCTTCATCTGTCTGCTCTTTTTCAATAACAGACCCCTGCTAAGGATGCTTTGATCAATGGACTATGTTCAGTTTTTATCAACCCACAGAAGAAGTATAGTCAATTAACTCTTAGCTGTGGCCAAAACAATTATTTATTTCTTAAGGACTCTTAGAGGTGGATGACAGAGAAACAACAAAGAAGACAGTCAGGAAGTACAAATTAAACATAATGAAATCTGGAGAAAGTATTATGGATATATAAACTGGATACAGCTTCGCTAACTTAGGGTGCGTTCACACCTGCCTTTTATAGTCCGGTTGAATCGAACCCTGGTGCGTTTAGCCTCTTGGTGCAGTTCATTTGGGTCGGTGTGAAGCGACCTCTGGTCGCGGTGCATTGCTGGTGTGAACTTAGTCCGCACCAAAACATAGGAAGCGTAGTATTTACGTGTCACAAGAACTCGGATATCTTCAATCCCTATCTACATTTGCGGTTGTTTAGTTAAAGAGTGAAGCAGAATGAAGTGTTGAACAGTGTCGTGTAAAGTAAAAATTCTCCGTCAGCTACATAAAAGTAAGAACACCTGTCATTGGTGAAACGCCCCTCCTTACTGCAGAACGTCTCTCATTATATGTGTTATAATGTTTTTTAACGCACATTGTCTGATGATATAAATATATGCGCGGGCCACTAGTGTCTGTTGATCTCCAGATTAACAGCAGCATGAGAATAAGCTGCCAAAAGTGCCGATGCTCCAAATCCCGGCAATTTCTACCTGAGCGGAGGCTCCGGTAGAAATTGCCGGGATTTGGTTTTTACCCCCTCAATGTCTGACCAATGGTTGAACAGCATTTCCGTGCACATGACTTGTGTTTAAAGTTTATAGTCCGTTTGAGTTTTGCCCGTGTGAACGCAAACCGAACCTTCTGAAAAATGAAACAATGTAACAAACTGTCCTCTGGTGCGCACCTGAAAACGGACTATTAGGTGTGAATGCACCCTTAAAGACATCTCTTTGCAAAAGTAAGTCAATGGGAAAAAGTATTTATGGGCCCAATGACAACACAGACTGAGACATAAGTTGCCACTACCAAACTGTGCTTGAACGTCTGGCCAACACATTCTCACTCCCAACTCGTCACATATTTACAATTGGTCAGGGCCCCTTCGCGTCACCATATTACGCAATGGGTACCCCTCGAGCGTCAGTTTTCAACGGGCAGGGCGTCCCATAGCAACCTGGTCTCACCAAACTACGTGAAATGAACACGACTCCTTAACACAGAATTACGTGGTGGGGAGTGGACACACATTTCTGCAACGTCCCGCAGTGAGCTTAATGTTGTTTTCTACTCTATAAAACGTTTTTAAAATCTACTTTATTATGGAGGTATTCCCTATCTTTATTCAAGAGCGTGTTTTTTCAATTTGAGAGCATAATTTATTGATTTCATGTTCAGATTTTGTATTTCTTTCAGTCAAACCCTGTCCTTGCGCTTATATTTGCTCTGCTTCTGCTCAAAATGTACGTCTACACTCAAATATATTGCTGATAGCACAGATTTCCTGTTTTCCAGTTTAAAACCTTCCCCTCACACTTAGGCTGCTTCTGTGAGCTGACTGCGCTAGTCAAATGTCCGCTCTCAGATTTTTACTCTGCGCTTAGATTTTTTCTGTGCAAAAATCATTTCAAAATCCCTCAACCAATAGGAGGCCAGGTCAAGGGTCGTCTTGCTGGGGCGTTCGCTTTACTTATTAGAGTGTCCCGTAAGGTTTATATCAGGTTTATAAACTCCCTCCACGGCTTTATTAAATGTAGCCTACTTCACTTGCTTTATTTACTACTTTTTATTTTAATGGTATTATTAACGTTAACTTTACTTCCTGCACATTAATTTGGTAGTCATATTTGTGGCACATCCATGATACTGGCTTTCAAGTGTTTTACATTACGTGAACACTGTTGCTAGGCAACTGACAACAAAATGTGTTTATTTCTTTCTTAGTTATTTAATTGTTTAGGAATGGGGAAATATAATTTTCCTTCATGTAATTTTAAGTGTAAGATCATATTGTAGCGTCTCGCTATAGAAACACAGGGAGGCTTTGCTTGTCCTTTTATCCGGAAGTTTATTATGAAGATCACAGGTTACTGTTGGCCATAACCACGGCAAAACAATCTACTAACTCTGTTAAGTTCTCACTCTCCGTCGCATTCCCCGTCCCCCCCTCTAGGACCTGTATATCACCTCCATGCCTCAATAGCTCTACGTGAAATCTGACATCTCACCATATGCCGTTTCCATGGAAACCATGGAAACATACTACCAATAGAAATACATTGCTTTTAAAATTGTTCTTTGTGATACGAAAAAAATGGGGAAATCGTGTTGGTGAAATAAATGTTTCGTGACTATAACACGAAACCTGTGCCTGTACAATACGTAACCTACCATTTTTGCAACAGGGCCAGAATTTCTGTTGAAAGGAAACCTATCTCCTCCTGGGTTGATAGATTTGCCTCTCTTACAGCCCTGAATGGAGGAGGGACGCTGCAGAACTATAGGTTACTTACGTAACCCCAGGCTTCAGAGTAACATGAAGTGAGATGTCTCACTATGGGATGCGCCTCAACGCGTATGCAAACAGAAGCATCAATCTCATTACGCCAATCCTGATTGGCTGGTGATCTTGACGTCTACGTCAGGGAATCCACCCACCCTTTAAGTAGCTTGCGCTACGTCGCAGCGTCATTCACTCTTCTCGCTTCGCCTTAGCAAGAAGGGCTGTCTGGTGAGACATCTCACTTCATGTTACTCTGAGACTGGGGTTACGTAAGTATCCTATAGTTCTCATTCATAACACTCCGTTCAATGTCTCACTATGGGATATTGAAACGCCCGTATTGCTAGACATGCTTATCTCGAAAATCACCAAAACAACCAGAACTTAACAGGTAGAACCCTGTCTCAACACGGGGCCCAGCACTGCGTGGGCCACACTTGGAGCAGAGACATCTAGCCTGTAAAAGCGGACAAAAGTGAGCGGTGAGGACCAGCTCGCTGCTGCACAAATGTCTTGGATGGAAACACCCTTGAGCCAGTCCACGAGTAGAATGAGCATGCAGGCCCGTTGGTGCCTGCAAACCCTGACTCGTATAAGCCAGAGCAATCGCTTCCACAATCCAGTGGGAGAGCCGTTGCCTGGTAACGGGCTTGCCCTTATGAGGGTTAGCCCAGGATACAAAGAGTTGGTCATTGCATCAAAACTCTTTTGACCTGTCCATATAGGTGCGTAAAGCACGGACTGGGCACAGCAAATTCGGCCGCTGTTCCTCAGAGGAACATAGTGGCGGAGGAAATGCCTCAATGTCAATGGGGGTACATGAGCCAACCACCTTAGGTACAAAGGCAGGGTTGGGCTTCAGCAACACTGTCGTTTGCCCCGGGGCAAACTGAGTGCATGAAGGATGTACAGAGAGTGCATGAATGTCACTGACTCGCTTGGCAGATGCCAGAGCCAGTAACAACACTGTCTTCAGTGACAGGTGTTTCATGTCAGCTTCTTCCAGGGGTTCAAATGGAGGTCGAGTGAGCCCATCTAAAACCACTGCCAAGTCCCATAAGGGCACCAGTGACCTGGAAACAGGGAGGAGCCTGCGAGCCCCTTTCATAAAACGACAGACCAAGGGATGTTGAATAGCCGTCTTTCCCTCAAAGCCCACATGGCATGCAGCAATAGCAGCCAGGTACACTTTGATCATAAAGAAAGCTCTGTGTTTATCAATCAGGTCCTGTAAAAATGATAGAATCACCCCGACAGGACATTGAAAATAGATGTGTCCTTTTTGAAGGCACCACTCCTCAAACACCCTCCACTTACAGTCCTGGTGGAGGAAGCTCTTGCACTCTGAATAGTGTTTATCACCTTCTGAGGGGGTCCCACTGTATTCAGGTTATACCACTCACGGGCCAGGCCCATAGTGCCAAGCGCTCTGGGTGTGGGTGAAAAATCTGTATGAAAAAACAGTATGCCCCTGCGTAGCGGGAGCTGCCACCTCTGCCGGCACAGCAGCTGATATATCTCCGCCAGCCAGTACATTGCAGGCCAGTGTGGAGCTATTAGGATCAGTGTGTGGCGTTGTTCTCTCACTCTGGCCAGAGTTGGGGGTATCAGAGCCAGGGGTGGGAACGCGTACAGAAGGACCGGAGGCCAAACGTGCGCGAGCGCGTCCACGCCTAACGGTGCGTTTAAATCGCGCATTGAAAAGAACAGCTGACATTGAGCGTTTTCTTTTGATGCGACCACATCCACCGCGGCCCGGCCGTAACGCACCCACACCTGACTCACAATTATTGGATGAAGAGTCCAGTCTGCATATAGTGGTGCATCTCTGGACAGCAGATCTGCCCAGAGGTTCATCACTCCTGGTACGTGCGTCGCTCTCACGGAGCGTCCACACTACAGCTCCAAAAATAGCTTGGAGCTGGGCGTGTCTGGAGCTTGGGGATTTTATTCAAGCAACACGGCCAACAACCAATCACATGAATCTCCCGCCCCCGACATACAAAGCAAAAACCCCCGGGGATTTTATGCGAGCAATATATATATAAACTCCCCAAACTGGCTACTCCGGCGTCCAGGCGACCAGAAGTTGAACAATGTTCAACTTCTGGTCGCCTGGGTCGCCTGAGACGCCTCGCTCTGCTACCCACAATTCAGTTCGGCGAAAAAGCGCGGCTACGTGACGTCACCCCATTGAAAGTGAATGGGCAGCTTGGAGCAGCTTGGAGCTTTCGACGCTGTAGTGTAGACGGGCCGTCAGAGAGAGGAGACGTCCGCAGCTCCATAAGATCAGTTTGCGTGCCAGCATGTGTAACTGGAGAGAACGCAAACCCCCTTGGCGGTTTATATACGATATTGTGGTCGTGTTGTCTGTCCTCACGAGGACATGATGTCCTCTGAGAAAAGGCAGAAAGCGTTTCAGGGTGAGGAACACCGCTAAAAGCTCCAGATAATGTATGTGTTACCATTGGAGGTCTCTGCTCCAGAGACCCCTCACAGGTCAACCTTCGTATATACCCCCCAGCCCGTCAGACATGTGTCTGTGGTGACCACCTTCCGCGATTGGACAGCACCCATAGGCACGCCCCGTACTAGAAAAGTCGGGTGCAGCCAGTGGCGCAGTGCCATTACGCATTTCATAGTGACCACCACTCTCCGCGCGCCATGACGCACGGGGGGGTCCAGTCTGAGGGCAGCTACCCAGCGCTGAAACTCCCTCATGTGTAAGCGTCCCAGTCGTACCACCAGGATGGCTGATGCCATGAGCCCCAGTAACTGCAGACATGATCTGAAGAGAACATATTTGCGAGGCTGGAAATGAGCGAGGCAAGCCCTGAAGGCTTTCACTCTCTCTGCTGACAGGCGGGCTGTAAAGGGCACCGAATTCAGGCATAGGCCCAGGAAGAGTACAGTCTGGGCTGGGGACAACATGCTCTTTTCTGTGTTTATTACGAAACCCAGGTCGAGCAGGTGTTTTACGAGGACATTCGTCTGCGTAATAGCCTCTTGCTCGGACTGTGCGAGAAGGCGCACGAGACGAGAAGGCGCACGAGACGTAACAGAGATGTGTGAGTGAGCATTCTGAATTTGTATCTTTTGAGATATTTGTTCAGAGCCCTCAAATCTAGTATAGGCCAAATCCCGTTCGGGAACGATGAAATACTTGGAATAAAAGCCGTTCTGACTCTGTTCGGAGGGTATTATAGATTTAGCCTTCTTGTCTAGTAGCGAGAGGATCTCTTGCTCTAGAATATGGGCCGACTCTTCCCTGGCTTGCGAATGCAGAATGCCCGAAAAGTGAGGGGGGGTGACAGCGAATTGGAGTCTGTAACCCTGTGTTATTGTCTTGAAAACCCAAGCAGAATCTATGAGCATCCTCCACTTTTCGCTTCTCAAAGCGAGTGGAGATGTCACATCTCTGTCGTCTGCCCTCTGTGTCTTTATTTGTTGTGTTATGGGGCCCTCTAGTGTCTGAACACGGTGGTACCCCAGGTTGACAACCCCGGCCGACACTGCGCATGAGCGTGGCGGTGATGCCTTCACAGCCCCTTCCATCGTCCGCCTTCTGAGAGAGGTATTGCAGCCACTCTTAGAAGGGGGTTAGACGTTAGACTGTTTATTGATTTTATTGACTGCGCCCTTGGCTTTAAGCCTGGAAACGACAGTGGAAAATGATTTATTAAAAGACAATAGTGATGACATGTGTTTGTGTGACTTAAACGAGCAGCGGAGCTTGCTGTCGTTGATGTTAAGTCCATTTCCCTCATGGCGCGAACTTGAGGATGACGTTCTGACATCACTCGAGGTGGCGGGAAGATGGGGGCATGGTTGCACCCCAGAAACACAGGAGCATCTAACACTGGAACGTGTTCTGGAGCTGGAGAACAGGGAACTTCCAGCTCCTTTATCAAGGAGAGGAGAGGAGGCTGTCAGGCCGCCCTCTTCTTCTTCCTCGTCTGGTGGCTGAAAGTCTGGGCCGGCTGTGCCTGAGCGGCTGCTGCCGGAACCGGAGACATTCTTGGCCAGCTCGTCCTTGCCTCGTGTCTTCTTCGAAGCTAGAGCGGAGCCAAATATGCCCTCGGGAACAATAGCCATGTCCAAGACGTCCTCTTTTTCCCGGTCTGAAAGGTTCGTCAGGGTAAGCCACCTGGCTCTCTCCTGTACCACCATTATCCCCAGTGCTTTGCCCGTGGCTTGGACTGCACAGCGCTGCACACAGAGGCAAATGTCCGTGATCGCTGCGATTTCGTCCCACACGGCAGGCTCAGGTTTGATCGTCATGTCCTCGCAGAGCTCCGCCTGGTAGGCGGTCAGCAGCGAGGAGACGTTGAGCTCCCTGGCGGACAAAGCTGCGGCTTTATAGGCTCGTTCGGTCATTGCTGACTTGTAGGCCTTTGCCGGTAGTGCGTGGGGTTCCTGCTCGGTGCTGAAGCCAGCCACGGTCGGAGGTGGACTGCCACCAGCGGTTCCATGAGCGGCATGCCGAGCAGGCCGAGCTTCTCCATGTCGACACAGTCCAAAGAGGAGGCACCCTGGATTGGGGCCTTATTGCTGAAAGGGCGGTCTCTCCACGAGACCGACACCTTGTCCAGCATCTCTCGAAAGACTGGGAGAAGCTGCTTCCTCATCCTCGCTGCTTGGGGCAAGTTCTTCCCCTCATAGCGAGATCTGGAGGTCTCCTTGGCCACTTCCAGCCTAGACGCAGCGCGTTGGCACACGGTCTGCAAGTCTATACTGAGGCAGGGCGAAGCTGGTGTGCTTTCGACCGGGGGAGCGGACATCGCCTCCGGCTTGGCAGCCTGGGCAGATGAAACGAAGATTTCATCTTCGTGCTCATCCGAGTCGGATAAGAGGAACTCAGAAGCATCCTCTTCATCCTCCTCCATACAATCCAGCTGTAGGACATCCTCCGCAGGTGGAACCACGGTGAGGTCCAGTTGGGAGCCCCAGCCTGACACGGCGCGGGGCTCCGATTCCGCGGCTACCGCCGTTGTTGAGCCCCAGCCTGACACAGTGCGGGGCTAAATCTCCGCGGCGGTCGCCACCATGTCCCGATTGCCGGCCGGCGAATCAACAGACATGAAGGGGTCCAGTCCCGACAGGCTAGCTTGGCACGCTAGCCGTCGGCGGAGGCTCTTGATGGTGAAGCGGGCACAATACCCGCACGAACCGGGGGTATCGATAGCTTCCTGGGCGTGTTCCAGCCCAAGGCAGGACGAGCAGACCTGGTGTGAGTCCGTGCCCGAGATCCTAAACCCGCAGCCGCAGAGCCGAGCCTCCGACTCCTCTGGTGTGAGGGAGACAAGGGTCCATCCTCGTTTGCCGGGGTGTCGGCGCGGAGGGACAAGCTAGTAACAGGGATGTTAACAAAAAAAATCCAACCTTATCGTTATCGACGGGGTAGATTTTTCTTTAAAAAATATTAACTGGTGTGTTAATATCTTTCTTATCTCCGTCTCCTCTGGTGTGAGGGAGAGAAGAGTCCGTCCCCGCTCGCCGTGGTGTCGGCGCGGAGGGATAAACTAGCAACAGGTATGTTACTGTTTGAAGAAAAAATCAAACCTTACCGTTATTTCGAAAGAAAAAATGGTGGGGCAGATTACAATATTAACTGGTGTGTTCATATTTGTTCAATTCTTCGGCAAAGCAAAAAAGTAACCGGCAAGCGCCCGTCCGTCTGTGGACCGTTAAGCTAGCCCGGCTACTGATATTCGAGATGTGCTCTGAAGCGAGAAGAGGTGTTTGAATGACACTGCGACATAGCGCAAGCTACTTAAAGGGTGGGTGGATTCCCTGACGTAGACGTCAAGAGCACCAGCCAATCAGGATTGGCGTAATGAGATTGATGCTTCTGTTTGCATACGCGTTGAGGCGCATCCCATTGTGAGACATCGAACAGAGTGTTATGAATGAGAACTGGAGTGAGTAACCCAGTCTCAGTGTCCTGTCCACCCATTCTGTCAGTACACAGCTGAGGAAGCAGCTGTGGAGCCGCAGCTAAGAAGCTGTGGTACTCTCTGGTGGCCCTCTCTGTCGCCAAACCTTCCATGAAAGGAAGATTGGCTCATGGGGAACCGACATGAAAAGGCCTCTGCGGAGGTCCTTGAACGCACTACAGCCACTCTCGCAGGGCTGCGCGGCTTCGTATTAATGCTGTGTTTCACATTAATGGTGAAATGCATTAATCGGAGCTATTATACCAGGCACGGCATGTTTTCTGACAACAACACGCCGGCTATAGCGTCCCTGAACCCGCACAGTGCTTTGACAGCACTCACTGCAGTTTATTACACTCACGTGCGCGCGCCCACCTGCTGCTTTCTTTACTGGAGTTACAGCGGGGGCGGCGAGTGTGGGACAGTGTTCTCTCCTCTGAGGATGAGCAAGAAGCAGCATGCTGCAACTTTTCCTCATCCACGTGACCGAGGAAATAGATCCAAAGAGCCCTTCCGTAGACACGGGGGCTCCCAGGAGATCATCACGGTCTTCTTTTGGAAAGTGCCACCCGGCGTGATCCCACTGTGGCCAGGGACATCACACGGCAAGCAGCGGCGGCCACACCGTGGACCAGGATATTAATTTGGCCGATGCTGCGGCCAAATAATTGCTCTGATCCGTTGAGGTGGAGGCATCTTGCGGAAGAGCAATCAGCGATACGCCTAACACAACGTGTTATTTGCAGCCGCCCTGTCATGCGGCAGCGGGGCAGAGGTTCTCCGCCCAGCCTGCTGCCTGTGGGAGCAGATGTGTTGCCAGGCTCTCATCGAGGGGGGGGTCTCTGTGCAGTCCCGCACCCTCAGAATACCTACCTTTCCTGCCACCGGAGCTCTCGCATTCAGTTGCTGTTGCCACGACGCCTCCACACACTGCCAGATATCTGGCAACGGGGGCGAGACGAAAGCCGGTTGCGCCGGCAGGCCGGACAGTAACCGGCTTCGGCGGCAGTGGTAGGGGGAGGGGTAGTCCGACACGACCTGGCGGGCAGACATATGCGGTGGAGTTCCGCAGATTCCGGATCCGTAACTGTCAGACACCGATGAGGCGAAGTCTTCTTCTTCCTCCTCAGCCATAACCCGCACGGCTGGGATGGCGAACGTTGGTGGCGTCGCCTCGGCCATATCCTGGTCTCCCACATCCACCACCTCGAGCTCGTCTTCGGCGTGCTCTGGTCCCAGGCACTCAAACCAGAGCTGGTGGGGATCGGCACCCACTATTAAGCCGGGCATGAGGGACAGGCCCGGGTTTCCTGCAGTGGCGACTCCATTCAATTTTTTCGAATGCTTTTCTCAGGTGTTGTCGCGCTCGCTGAAGAGAAAAGGATGACAGTCAGGAGGTGTAGCTGCCTTATATACTGTGAGCCTGTGCGCGCATTCAGGTAGGCTCACCCTGATTGGCCGGCTACGTTTATACAACTTCAGTGTGTGAATGCTCGCTTATCATTGATGAGAGTAGTACCCATAGAGTCCAGTAGAGGGCGGAGCCTGTGTGAGATAGAACAGTATTATGATTATTGTATGAACAATTTTGTACTTGTTTATCCACCCTGGGTGCAACAATTAATGCACGCACAGACAATTTGAGATGTCTCTTCAATTATATTGATTTCTCTTTTATTATCATATAAATGGGTGTGCAAGTTTTCCAGAAAGTCATCATTTAATTTCCAGCTTCTTGGCCATTAATCAGATAAATTAATAGAATACATTATTCACAGTCCAAAGGTTTAATTTCCAGTAAAACGCACCTCCCTGAAAAAAAAGTGTGCATTATGTAAGCATTCTGTTCATTCCTATAGGAGCCAAGAGTTATTAAGGAGCCACCTCCCTTTGAAAAGTGAGCATCCCAGTTGATGCCTTGGAATGATTATGATCATAAATTAAATAAAAGGCCCTTGAGAGTGGAAAAACTCCCCTCCAAAGTTAGCCCAGAACTCTGAAGAGTGTGCCTCTTTAAATTAAACCACAATTTGTGTGTCTCGAGTGATTGCTAAGACCCTGCAATCACCTGAGATACATTATTACACCCAGGAAATGTGTTTGATGGAATGAAAAAGAAAGTAGTACCAGAAAAAATAAACCATTTTAATTTCTTGGCATATGAGTGAGACATTCAGGAGACTTCGGAGCCTTGAGACCTGCAGGCCCCGACCTGACCTTCACAGGAACCAAGCCTAAGGCAACACTACCGTGAAGATGTTTATCTGAAACATGGGACAGGTTGGCGTTACACATCAGAAGCACATTCCAGCATGTAAGGCAAGGCACGTTTATTTATATAGAACTTTTCAACACAAGGCAATTCAAAGTGCTTTACAAAAAATGAAAGACATTAAGAAAATGGCATTTAAAATCAGTCATTAAAAAGAAAAGCTAATAAAATAAACAGTACAAGAAAGAATACATGGATAAAAGTTACAGTGCAGTCAAAGATATGAATAGTTCAATTAAAAGCAGCGACAAAAAGAAAAGTCTTCAGCCTGGATTTAAGAGTAGTAAGACTTGCAGCGGACCTGCAGGTTTCTGGGAGTTTGTTCCAGATATTTGGAGCATAATAACTGAACGCTGCTTTACCATGTTTAGTTCTGACTCTGGGGACAGAAAGCTGACCAGTCCCTGAAGACCTGAGAGATCTGGATGGTTCATAATTTAGCAGGAGGTCAGAAATGTATTTTGAGCCTAAACCATTCAGTGCTTTATAAACCAGCAGCAGTATTTTGAAATCTATTCTTTGACACACAGGAAGCCAGTGTAAAGACCTCAGAACAGGAGTGATGTGATCCACTTTCTTAGTGTTCGTGAGGACTCGGGCAGCGGCGTTCTGAATCAACTGCAGCTTTCTAATAGATTTTTTAGTGAGACCTGTGAAGACACCATTGCAGTAGTCGAGTCTACTGAAGATAAAAGCATGGACAAGTATAGTCAATTAACTGTTAGCTGTGGTCAAAACAATTATGAATTTCCCCCCATCAGAAAACACTATGGAATACTTTCTGAATATGTATTTCTATATCTGTGGAAAGCACGGAACTTTGGATTCATGATGGCTAAACTGTGCCCCCAAGACCAAGAAAACAGAAGATGAAACAAAAGGAGGTTAAGGACTCTTAGAGGTGGATGACAGAGAAACAACAAAGAAGACGGTCAGGAAGTACAAATTAAACATAATGAAATCTGGAGAAAGTATTATGGATATATAAACTGAATACAGCTTCGCTAACTTAGGGTGCGTTCACACCTGCCTTTTATAGTCCGGTTGAATCGAACCCTGGTGCGTTTAGCCACTTGGTGCGGTTCATTTGGGTCGGTGTGAACACCGTTCCGAGACCTCTTAAGTGAACTAAACAACCGGACACTGGTCCGCTAAAATAGGTGGTCTCGGAGCGCTTGCTTGCGAACTCTGGAGCGGTGCATTGCTGGTGTGAACGCAGTCCGCACCAAAACATAGGAAGCGTAGTATTTACGTGTCACAAGAACACGGATATCTTCAAAATCTTTAGCGAAAGAGTCTTTCAAGACATTCGCAGTTGTTTAGTTAAAGAGTGAAGCAGAATGAAGTGTTGAACAGTGTCGTGTAAAGTAAAAATTCTCCGTCAGCTACATAAAAGTAAGAACACCTGTCGTTGGTGAAACGCCCCTCCTTACATGTGTTATAATGTTTTTTAACGCACATTGTCTGATTATATAAATATATGCGTGGGCCGCTAGTGTCTGTTGATCTCCAGATTAACAGCAGCATGAGAATAAGCTGCCAAAAGTGCCGATGCTCCAAATCCCGGCAATTTCTACCTGAGCGGAGGCTCCGGTAGAAATTGCCGGGATTTGGTTGTTAACCCCTCAATGTCTGACCAATGGTTGAACAGCATTTCCGTGCACATGACTTGTGTTTAAAGTTTATAGTCCGTTTGAGTTTTGCCCGTGTGAATGCAAACCGAACCTTCTGAAAAATGAAACAATGTAACAAACTGTCCTCTGGTGCGCACCTGAAAACGGACTATTAGGTGTGAATGCACCCTTAAAGACATCTCTTTGCAAAAGTAAGTCAATGGGAACAAGTATTTATGGGCCCAATGACAACACAGACTGACACATAAGTTGCCACTACCAAACTGTGCTTGAACGTCTGGCCAACACATTCTCACTCCCAACTCGTCACATATTGACGATCGGTCAGGGCCCCTTCGCGTCACCATATTACGCAATGGGTACCCCTCGAGCGTCAGTTTTCAACGGGCAGGGCGTCCCATAGCAACCTGGTCTCACCAAACTACGTGAAATGAACACGACTCCTTAACACAGCATTACGTGGTGGGGAGTGGACACACATTTCTGCAACGTCCCGCAGTGAGCTTAATGTTGTTTTCTACTCTATAAAACGTTTTTAAAATCTACTTTATTATGGAGGTATTCCCTATCTTTATTCAAGAGAGTGTTTTTTCAATTTGAGAGCATAATTTATTGATTTCATGTTCAGATTTTGTATTTCTTTCAGTCAAACCCTGTCCTTGCGCTTATATTTGCTCTGCTTCTGCTCAACATGTACGTCTACACTCAAATATATTGCTGATAGCACAGATTTCCTGTTTTCCAGTTTAAAACCTTCCCCTCACACTTACGCTGCTTCTGTGAGCTGACTGCGCTAGTCAAATGTCCGCTCTCAGATTTTTACTCTGCGCTTAGATTTTTTCTGTGCAAAAATCATTTCAAAATCCCTCAACCAATAGGAGGCCAGGTGAAGGGTCGTCTTGCTGGGGTGTTCGCTTTACTTATTAGAGTAAGGGCGGTTACTCTTTAATCAGGTTTATAAACTCCCTCCATGGCTTTATTAAATGTAGCTTACTTCACTTGCTTTATTTACTACTTTCTATTTTAATGGTATTATTAACGTTAACTTTACTTCCTGCAAATTAATTTGGTAGTCATATCTGTGGCACATCTATGATACTGGCTTTCAAGTGTTTTACATTACGTGAACACTGTTGCTTGGCAACTGACAACAAAATGTGTTTATTTCTTTCTTAGTTATTTAATTGTTTAGGAATGGGGAAATATAATTTTCCTTCATGTAATTTTAAGTGTAAGATCATATTGTAGCGTCTCGCTATAGAAACACAGGGAGGCTTTGCTTGTCCTTTTATCTGGGAGTTTATTATGAAGATCACAGGTTACTGTTGGCCATAACCACGGCAAAACAATCTACTAACTCTGTTAAGTTCTCACTCTCCGTCGCATTCCCCGTCCCCCCCTCTAGGACCTGTATATCACCTCCATGCCTCAACAGCTCTACGTGAAATCTGACATCTCACCATATGCCGTTTCCATGGAAACCATGGAAACATACTACCAATAGAAATACATTGCTTTTAAAATTGTTCTTTGTGACACGAAAAAAATGGGGAAATCGTGTTGGTGAAATAAATGTTTCGTGACTATAACACGAAATGCCGTGAGAATGGGTTGTCTGAGAGCATAGAGTCCAATAGAGGGCTCCGCCTGTGCCTATAGCCTAGGGTTACAATACGTAACCCACCGTCTTTGCAACAGGGCCAGAATTTCTGTTGAAAGGAAACCTATCTCCTCCTGGGTTGATAGATTTGCCTCTCTTACAGACCTGAATGGAGGAGGGACACTGCAGAACTAGGTTACTTACGTAACCCCAGGCTTCAGAGTAACATGAAGTGAGATGTCTCACTATGGGATGCGCCTCAACGCGTATGCAAACTAGGGGTTTCACAACTACCAATATTTACTAGTCGACACGTTTTTCAAAATAGCAGTCGACTAGTCGTTACGTCATAATAAAGACACGCAAAGAGAGGTGGACAACTGTATTTTATATTGGAACTCATACAGTTACATTAAACACTGCATTTTAATTTGTGTTACATGGCTGAGTAAATAACAAACAGTAACTGGACTTAGTAATTAACAAACAGTAACTGGACTCACCATAATCGACAGCAAAAAACTCTGTTTACTGAAATACCACGTAAATCCAGTGCGCAACACTTTACTCGCTGTCCTTCACGATAACGTCCACCTTTCCAGATTTTTGGTTTGCGTTGAGGAACACCAACGCATCGACATGTGAGGGAAGGAGGCTTGACCGCTTTCGGGTGACAGTGTTGCCTGCCAGGGAAAAAACCCTCTCACTCGGGTTGCCTGTGGCTGGAATAGCCAGGTAGCTCCTTGAAAGCTTGGCTAAACGGGGGACGCAGTGCGCGTTTTCTGCCCACCACTAGGGTGGCCATTTCCATAACACCAAAAAGGAGGACACTTTGGGATTATCTTTTAGTTTTTATCCTGGCTTCACAGAATCCTTCACACTCAAAACACAATGAGACTAGTGTACTAACCACAAGTTGAATGTCTATTTTCGATACTTTTGCCCTTTCCTGGCTGCTTCCAAGAGTTTTTTGTTTGTAAGGAGTCTCTGGTACATGTCTGTGCACTCAAATGTGAAGTTGACACAAATGTGCAGCTCTGCCTTGACACTGTCCACATCCAGACGATTTCTCTCATTTCTCCATGCTGAGGTCATCATTGAGAACACACGTTCTGTATGGGCATTGCTACATGGGATGGAGAAGATATAGGCGCTGACCTTCCTCAGATTCACAAGTGGGACTTCTGCTTTGGAAAACAGTTTGAGATACCGCTCCTCACTGTGGCATCCTTCCATTTCTGAAGAGCTGAGAATAGCTTCCACCATGCCATATTCCTCATAGAGTCCATCCATGTCAATGTCTTTCAGGCTGCAGGCTTGGACTGCATCACTGTATTCTCCATAGGACACAGCAGTTGTGAGGCCAAGCTTTGACACTTTACTATGAAAGCTGTTCTCAGAGAAGTCATACCTTTCACTCACGTATTTCTTGGCTCTTTCATAGAAAACAAGAAAATCAGCCTCACATTTCTTTGCCAGATCAGGGGTTAGCTGCTTGAGTTTGTTGTTCACAGCAAAGCCAAAAAATGTGTCCTTTAACCTTCTCTCAAGTTTCCCTTTCAGTTCAGTCATTACCTTAAACACAGAGGTTATGCTGAATGATTTGGCCTCGGGCGGGTGTGGGGATACTCACAAGTCCCCGGTTAGGTGCTTCGTTGTTGGAGTTTACCCCAGTGGACGAGAGGGTCGCCTCCCTACGCCTGCGGGTTATGGGGGGGAAAACTCTGACTGTTGTGTGTGCTTATGCACCCAACAGCAGTTCAGAGTATTCAGCCTTCTTGGAGACCCTGGAAAGAGTCCTGTATGGGGCTCCTGAAGAGGACTCCTTAGTCTTGCTGGGAGACTTCAACGCACATGTGGGCAATGATGGAGACACTTGGAGGGGCGTGATTGGGAGGAACGGCCCCCCTGATCTGAACCGGAGTGGTGGTTTGTTACTGGACTTCTGTGCTAGTCATGGATTGGCCATAACAAACACCATGTTCGAACATAAGGATGCTCATAAGTGTACGTGGTACCAGAGCACCCTAGGCAGAAGGTCCATGATCGATTTCGTTATCGTATCATCGGACCTGAGGCCGTATGTTTTGGACACTCGGGTAAAGAGAGGGGCGGAGTTGTCAACTGATCACCATCTGGTGGTGAGTTGGGTCGAGTGGCGGGGGAAGCCTCTGGATAGACCTGGTAAGCCCAAACGTGTAGTTCGGGTGAACTGGGAACGTCTGGAGGAGGCCCAAGTTCAGGAGGCCTTCAACTCACACCTCCGGCGGAGCTTTTCGGGCATTCCTGTGGAGGTTGGGGACATTGAACCAGAGTGGTCGTTGTTCAAAGCCTCTATTGCCGAAGCCGCGGTGGGGAGCTGTGGTCTCAAGGTCCTAGGTGCCTCCAGGGGCGGTAACCCTCGAACCTCCTGGTGGACACCGGTGGTCAGGGAAGCCGTCCGACTGAAGAAGGAGGCCTTCAGGGATTTGTTATCCCGGGGGACTCCCGAGGCAGTTGCAAGGTACCGACAGGCCCGAAGGGCAGCAGCCTCATCCGGGGCCGAGGCAAAGCAGCGGGTGTGGGAGAAGTTTGGAGAAGACATGGAGAAGGACTTTCGGGCGGCACCAAAGTTGTTCTGGAAAACTGTCCGACACCTCAGGAGGGGGAAGCAGGGAACCATCCAAGCTGTGTACAGTAAGGATGGGACGTTGTGGCATTGGAAGGAACTCTTTGAGGAACTCCTGAACCCGACAACTCCGCCCTCTATGTTAGAGGCAGAGCTGAGTATGACGGGGGATCAACACCAATCTCCCGGGGGGAGGTCACTGAGGTCGTCAAACAACTCCACAGTGGCAAAGCCCCGGGGGTGGATGAGATCCGCCCGGAAATGCTGAAGGCTCTGGGTGTTGAGGGACTGTCATGGTTGACACGTCTCATCAACGTTGCGTGGAAGTCGGAAACAGTACCGAAGGAGTGGCAGACCGGGGTGGTGGTCCCCCTTTTCAAAAAGGGGGACCAGAGGGTGTGTGCCAATTACAGAGGCATCACACTACTCAGCCTCCCCGGGAAAGTTTACTCCAAGTTACTTGAAAGGAGGGTCAGGCCGATTGTCGAACCTCAGATTGAGGGGGAACAATGCGGATTCCGTCCTGGTCGTGGAACGACGGATCAGCTTTTTACTCTCGCAAGGATCCTGGAGGGGGCCTGGGAGTACGCTTATCCGGTCTACATGTGTTTTGTAGACTTGGAGAAGGCGTATGACCGGGTTCCCAGGGAGTTACTGTGGGAGGTGCTGCGGGAGTATGGGGTGAGGGGGTCTCTACTCAGGGCCATCCAATCTCTGTACTCCCAAAGCGAGAGCTGTGTCCGGGCCCTCGGTAGTAAGTCGGACCCATTTCCGGTGAGGGTTGGCCTCCGCCAGGGCTGCGCTTTGTCACCAATCCCGTTTGTAATATACATGGATCGGATTTCGAGGCGTAGTCGTGGGGGGGGGGGTCTGCAGTTCGGTGGACTAAGGATTGCACCACTGCTTTTTGCAGATGATGTGGTTCTGATGGCTTCATCGGTCTGCCTTCAGCACTCACTGGATCGGTTCGGTTCGGTTTGCAACCGAGTGTGAAGCGGCTGGGATGAGGATCAGCACCTCCAAATCTGAGGCCATGGTTCTCAGCAGGAAACCGATGGACTGTCCACTCCAAGTAGGGAATGAGTCCTTACCCCAAGTGAAGGAGTTCAAGTATCTCTGGGTCTTGTTCTCGAGTGAGGGAACAATGGAGCGTGAGATGGGCCGGAGAATCGGAGCAGCGGGAGCGGTATTGCAGTCGCTTTACCGCACCGTTGTGACGAAAAGGGAGCTGAGCCAGAAGGCAAAGCTCTCTGTCTACCGGGCCATTTTCGTTCCTACCCTCACCTATGGTCATGAAGGATGGGTCATGACTGAAAGAACAAGATCGCGGATACAAGCGGCCGAGATGGGTTTCCTCCGCCGGGTGGCTGGTGTCTCCCTTAGAGATAAGGTGAGAAGTTCGGTCATCAGGGAGGGACTCGGAGTTGAGCCGCTCCTCCTTCGCGTCGAAAGAAGCCAGTTGAGGTGGTTCGGGCACCTAGTTAGGATGCCACCTGGGCGCCTCCCTAGGGAGGTGTTCCAGGCACGTCCAGCTGGGAAGAGACCAAGGGGTAGACCTAGGACCAGGTGGAGGGATTATATCTCTTCGCTGGCCTGGGATCCCCCAGTCAGAGCTGGTTGATGTCGCCAGGGAAAAGAAAGTTTGGGGCTCTCTGCTGGAACTGCTACCCCCGCGACCCGACCACGGATAAGCGGGAGAAGATGGATGGATGAATGGATTTGGCCTCAAGTGCTTCAATGCAGTCTGAAAATACTTTCAGAATATGACTGAGGAAGAGAAGAATACATCTCAGATACTTCGTTACCATCCTCTCCAAAGCATTTCCACAACATCTTGGAGCATTCCTCCTCACCTAGACTCTGAAAGTAGCTGGTCAGGGGCAGGGCCGGCCCTGACCAATTTGCTGCCCTAGGCAAGATTTTAGCTGGCGCCCCCCCCCCCAAATGCAGACACTTACATTTACTATGACTCGTGCGTGTTGTGGCATGACCACCAAAACAGAAAGATATGGACACAAGATGTGTGCAACTGTATTTAGTTTCCTATCCATTTGAACATGATTTAAGTGTGGGTGGGGGACCTCACCTCCTATAGGGGGGTCCGGGGGCATGCACCCCAGGGAAGACTTTTTTTTTTAATATTGAAGTTAAAAGCATCAATCTGGTGCACTTTGAGAGCAACATTAGGAAATCTATGGATACATCTCTCAACACCCATATGAAACAGAACTGTAAGCAGATTGTCTTTTTCTTTATGGATATTTTACAAATCACTCCCCTTTCAAACTGTATTCTTGTTTATTAATAACAACTTTTTTGTACTGTCATATAGTATTTTATACCTGTTTTTCTCTTATTTTTATAACTATAATGATCATATAAAGGTGTGCCTTTACCTCACTGAGCTGAGGTTATCAGAGCCTCGCAGTCTTTCAGGAGAGAGCTCTCTAAAGCTCTCCCCCCGCGGCCGCTTACACAGTAAATTCCAATGTTAATAAAAGCACACAGAAGCTGTATACGTTTTTTGGGAGTTTGATCTATTTTAAATTAACACAAATACAACATTAAAACCTATAATTGCACACTACCATTATTTTTTTTTAAAAAGAACAATTTCACATAAACCTCTGGTTTTTACTGGGGCTGGGGCAGTTCAACTTGATTTTGGGGGGGGGTGTGTGCCATATTTTATGGGCGCTGTATGCAATATAGTCGTAGTTCTGTTAGTATAAAATAATAAGATGTACTTTGTTGATCCAAAATCGGGAAATTGTGTTATGAAATAAAAAAATATTTCTAACTTTTTTTTCTTCTTTTTCCCCCCCAATTTTCGGCGCCCCCTATGGGTTGATGCGCCCTTAGCATTCGCCTATACTGCCTATGCTGAGGGCCGGCCCTGGTCAGGGGTCTCCAACACTTCAGAATTCTGTCAATAGATGGCAGCAGAGACAACCATCTCGTGACAACGTGCCGCAGCAGATTGCATTCCTCCACTTCCACAAACTCGCAGAATTCCTTCAACTGCGCCGTTCTGCTAGCTGAGATGCTAAAATGGCTATACACCTTAAGCACAACATTTTCAATGTCAATATCCAAGTTGCTTGCTGCATATCTTGTTGCATTGTGCAGAATATGGGATAAACAGTTTGCAGCGAACACTGTTGTGTTTTCCATAGTTAACGCTGGCGTTGTCTGCTGCATATGCTGAATTTTTTTTCACATCTAGTCCAGACATCTCCAGTTTAGATAGCAGCTGATTTGTTATAGCTTCTGACTTTTCGTTGCTATCACTGTACAAATCCAACAGTGCATGTTTCACGCCCTCCTCAAAGTGAAAATATTTCAGTACAATGGGGAAACACTTGATCGTACCTTTGTTTGATGCATCACTTGCCACTGAATAATGCAGTTCATTTTCTTTTAATCCACATGCGTCTGGACAGAGTAGGGTGCTAGGACATTTTCGCACAAAGCTTTGGCCTTTGTTTTTCCACAGGTCATCCCTTTTGCTATTGATGAGTCGTTGTAGATTGTGCGATCAACTTTTATTCCACAGTCTACACTCCTGTATGACTGTGATGCTTGACGGCATGATACACTTTACAAAGTTCTGCAGCAGAGATTTTGTCATCTTGAGGCGATGAAGCTTCACGGAAAAATGATAAAAGTGAAGAGGCACCTGCGCTTTGATCGTTGCTTTTGTGCTTATCTGTGTTAGCATGTCTGTCGACGGCACCTTTTCCTTTGCTGCTTATGTCCACATCGCAACGACACAACGTGCAAAAAGCATGGAAGTCGTCCTTTCGGCTTTTTGTGAGGAATCCATGCTCTTTCGACCATTCAGGATTAAATGAAGTCTTTCGTTTCGGCATTTCTGCGGTTTAACCCTACCGCTAACTAGGTGGAGTTGGCTCATGAGCTAGTCGGCTAGCGCTAACGTCACTCTGTGCCACAGTGCCCTACCGTGAACGTGACGTCAAGAAGCACATAGCTAATTGTTTACGTTTATGAACCAATGAAATACAAGATATTTATTTGACATCGCATTCAGCCAATCATTTGTAAGACCACAAGTCTTACGGGGGTATATACTTACACATAACTTATTATTTGTATTTCTTTGTATAATTGTCTATTTTTATTATACCCTAAAAGTATAAAATAGGGATGAGCTCAAAAGGAGGACAAATGAGCGTCCGGCTCAAGGCTGCGCTGGCAGACGGACACAGACATTGAAAACCGGACTGTCCGCCCTAAAACCGGACGTATGGCCACCCTACCCACCACTCCAGTGGGTTATTCACTGTGGGGATATGCAGTGTCCGCTGGCAGTAATCCCGTAGCTCATCATCCGCATCACTGTAGACCCGTTTTATTTTGCTGCTCGTCTGCCTCTGTCCTGTGCTGACGCCGGTCCGTTGCTCACGGGTGCTAGCATTACTGCTAGTGCTAGCTGTCGGCAGCGGGTGTCTCATCTTCAGATGGTTGCATATAGCAGATGTATGTGTATTGTACTTCAGTACAGCTGTACACAACTGACACTTCACTGTGGAGTTGGTTACATCTTTGTTGAAGTACTGCCATACATAAGAATGTCGGACAAGTTTTGGAGCATTTTGCAGCACCTCGTTTACCTCCATTTTTTTCACGACTAGTTGACTAGGGCCTACAGCGCCGACTAGTGGTAAAGGTAGTCGACTAGTCGATTAGTTGGTGAAACCCCTAATGCAATCAGAAGCATCAATCTAATTACGCCAATCCTGATTGGCTGGTGATCTTGACGTCTACGTCAGGGAATCCACCCACCCTTTAAGTAGCTTGTTCTACGTCGCAGCGTCATTCACTCTTCTCGCTTCGCCTGAGCAAGAAGGGCCGTCTGGTGAGACATCTCACTTCATGTTACTCTGAATTCTGGGGTTACGTAAATAACCTATAGTTCTCATTCATAACACTCCGTTCAATGTCTCACTATGGGATATTGAAACTCCCGTATTGCTATACATGCGTTCGCTTTACTTATTAGAGCGTCCCGTAAGGGCGGTTACTCTTTAACCAGGTTTCTAAACTCCCTCCACGGCTTTATTAAATGTAGCCTACTTCCCTTGCTTTATTTACTACTTTTTATTTTAATGGTATTATTAACGTTAACTTTACTTCCTGCAAATTAATTTGGTAGTCATATTTGTGGCACATCTATGATACTGGCTTTCAAGTGTTTTGCATTACGTGAACACTGTTGCTAGGCAACTGACAACAACATGTGTTTATTTCTTTGTTAGTTATTTCATTTTTTAGGAATGGGGAAATATAATTTTCCTTCATGTAATTTTAAATGTAAGATCATATTGTAGCAACACAGGGAGGCATTGCTTGTCCTTTTATCCGGGAGTTTATTATGAAGATCACAGGTTACTGTTGGCCATAACCACGGCAAAACAATCTACTAACTCTGTTAAGTTCTCACTCTCCGTCGCATTCCCCGTCCCCCCCTCTAGGAACCTCCCTCCTCCACACCCAACCAACCAGACAACACTCTCCCACCCATCCTGCAGCCTTAGGTCACACTAACTGTCCATCAAAACAGTGGCACGTTCACTGATGCTCTGTAATATGCAAACAAACTCTGATCAAAACAAAACGGATCAAACATCAACATCATAACCAGTCCTTTACATTTTCACACATCGAGCCTGAAAAACAGGCTCAGGTCTTAACAGGTTAAGACCCGCACCACACCCGTTCACCCACAGAGCGACAGCCTCGTAGAAAGGTTCAACCGCACACTAGCTCAACAGCTTGCCATATTGACATCGAAACACCAAAGAGACAGGGACGCCCATGTCCCCCTCGTGCTGATGTCGTACTGGTCTACGACCCAAGACTCCACTTGCTTCTCCCCTGCCATCCTCATGTTAGGAAGGGAGATGCGCACGCCGGGCAAGATAATGATGGGCTTGCCCCCCGACGCTCCTGTGGACCCCCCAGGGTTCGAATATGCCAGAAAACTCCAGGAACGGTTGCAGTCTGCTCACGACTTTGCCAGGCGCCAGCTACAGAGTGCAGGTGCGAGGCAGAAGAGGTTGGCTGGTTGGTTGGGTGTGGAGGAGGGAGGTTCCTAGAGGGGGGAGACGGGGAATGCTAGGAGAAAACTAACAGGGTGTGTGGCGCAGTGGATAGAGCGTTGGTATTCAGGTCAGGTGGTCACAGGTTCAAACCACACTGCACGAAATTGGCTTCCCTTGCTGAAGAAAAATGGAGGGATTCACCAATCAGAAGAGGCTCACGTCATGCCTCACAATCCAATCAAATCGCATCAACTTCCGTTCGTACTGTAACTATCATCACTGCCCTTAAAAAGTAACAAGCAACTGAAGCAAGTGCAATTACGGATGGTGGAGATTTGGAGTATTTCATCAAAAATAATACTATTACTACTACAAACATACTTGCCAACCCTCCCGATTTTCGCGGGAGACTCACGATTTCATTGCCCTCTCCCGGTTTCCTCCCGGGGTCATATTTCTCCCGCATTTCTCCCGATTTCTGACAAAATCAGATTTATTCAGGACTGTTTCCACTCGGACTTTAATACAGCTACACCATTGTTTGGTTTCCATGGTAGCACGTCTCTTTAGTAGTGTGCGCACTTCAAGTTCTTCCACTGGATCGAGGTGTGTGGCAACTTCATACGCTTCATCTGCTGTTAGCTGATGAAGTCTTTTCTTGATGGACCAGCTTAGTCTCTTCCTCTCGTTGTCCGCCATCCTGTGTGTTGTGGGCAACTGCGGCAAACAGTTCTGCACTCCTAGGCGTAGATCCCCTTCAACTTGGTCTCTCTACCTCTTGAGTCGATAACTGGAGGCACCTTCACTCCGGCAACACGTCGTCAGTCCGGTCCTTTAGGTCCAATATCACTGGATCAGCATGTGGTCGTCTCAAACGATGCTGATCCCGGACGAGTCCCCAATAATCTGTAACAGGCCCCGCTATGCAGGGCGCGATGACAGATAGTATTTCTTGTAAAACAGGAGAAATTATGAGCAGAGAATTCCTTTTACTGCTCGTTTGGCGGGTCTTGCCAGAATGTATTAACAATTGGCACAAAACACAATTGTCCTGGCCCTTTACTGCTCTCAATATAAACACATGTTTATATCTTCAAAATATACTTGTATGCTTGAAGTATTCAAAATAAACACATTTGTGTATAACCAAGTGTCATTAACATCATGACTCTAAATAAGAATGTACTGCTTCAAAACAGATATTGGTGCTGTATTCAAACACTGTTAATTACCTTTTCAGGCAAAGTATTAGCATTGGTCTAATATATGCTAGCATTAGCATCAAGCAACACGCATTTATAATAATTAAATTATGACTGACCATAGGACCCATAGACCATACAAAACACACCTCAAACACTTCTTAGCTATAAACAATTCACTTGCATCACTAGCGACCGCCATTACACACACAGCCACCACGAGGTGGTCTTCTACGCGAGTCTACTACATCTAAATAGCGACCGCCATTACACATACACACACAGCCACCACGAGGTGGTCTTCTACACGGCATTAAACATAATAAACAACATCTAAACACCACTTCAAACTGAAGACATTGTGATTTATAACATTTGTGACAATCTGTACACATTACTGACCTGTAAAACAGGAGAAATTATGAGCAGAGAATTCCTTTTACTGCTCGTTTGGCGGGTCTTGCCAGAATGGCAAGCTAAAGACAGCTCCGTCATCACGTCAGACATTTTACGGTAGACGCGTAAATAATAACAAACCCCTTTATGGCAGTGTTACTCTGCCATCTACTGCCCCCTGCTGTCCATTGTTAAACAGGTAATATAAAATGATATTAAATATAAACATACAATTGTGATCACACACTGTGTGGGTCACACACTCCCCGACAAAGAAAAATGGCTCCCGACATTAACCATCAACCTCTTAACTTGTGCCCCTTCTCTTTGAACTTAAAACACTTATACACACTCTCATAAGGGCACTTCTTTAAATGTACAGGTGAATACTGTACAATATGGATGAGAGTGGGTGTAACAATGTTTCCTTCTCAATATGCATGTATGTATGGTATAATTACAGTGTAAGGCAGTGTCTGGTGTGTAGTGTAAGGCAGTGTCTGGTGTGTAGTGTAAGGCAGTGTCTGGTGTGTAGTGTAATGTGGCATAGGAACAGGCTGCATTCCCCAGAATGGCATGGCTTGTACAGTATAGAGTCTTGCTGGGTCTGTAGACCCACATGATCTGGAGGATGGCTGCCCAAGGTAGTCATATGTCAGCGTTTGAGGAGGTCTCCTGTCCCGTGTGGATTTCCTCACTGGCTCATCCTGAGGTGTCACAGGTCGGTCATAGCCATAGGGTACTTGTACATACTCATGCTCTTCCGGTGCTTCAGAATCCACAGGCAGGTCTTCCTCATCAGTCCGTTCTTCTGGTTGTTCTTGTCTGGTTTCTCTCTCAGGTGTAACAACTCCATGTTGTTCTGGTGTATGATATCTCGATGGCACTCTATATCTATGTGGTTCAGGTACCCTTTTCTGACCATCTGTGTTTCGCTGAGATCCAGAGCTAGGTTCAACATTCTGTGAGTGAAGTCCAGCTTGTGGAGGTACTCTTAGCCAGTATCGTACTCTAGGTGCCTCATCATCAGAGTTTTCTGAGTCACTGCTTTCTGATGTCTCTCTCCGTCATTGTTTCTCAACATGATGACTCTTGCTTTTCCCTCTAGGTGGTAGCGGATTTCCTGTTAGTTCAGGCAAGTTTACAGGTAGGTCATTGACAACGTGTAGGAGATTCGATGGAGGGGTACGGATCTTATCACCACCTGTCTCAGGGCACACTTTGTACACAGGAATTTCACTAACTTGTTCTTTGACGACATACACAGTTTGTTCCCAGTAGGACCTCAATTTTCCAGGTCCACCTCTCTCACTCATGTTGCGGACTAGGACTCTATCACCAGGTTGGAGCACAACTCCCTTGATGTGACAGTCATAGTACTTCTTGTTTCTTGCACTGGAGTGTTGACTGTTTTCAGATGCAATCCGGTAAGCCTCTTTCATTCTCAGAGACCATTTCTTAGCATAGCCCTGTGTTGTTTCAATCTGACCTTTGGCTGACAGGCCAAACATTAAATCTACTGGGAGACACGGGTGCCGTCCAAACATGAGGTAGTGGGGTGAGAAGCCTGTTGCCTCATGCCTGGTGCAGTTGTATGCATGTACAACTAGGGATAAGTGGTCTTTCCAGTTGCTCTTTTCTTTTTCTCCCAGGGTCCTCAACATTTGGAGCAGTGTTCTATTGAACCTCTCAGCTGGGTTTCTTTGGGGGTGGTATGGGGTTGTCCTTGAATGAGCAACTCCAGCCAGATGCCTCAGGGTCTTGAACAGGTCATTTTCGAACTCTCTGCCTTGGTCGTGGTGTAGCCTGGCCGGGTAGCCGAATCTTGGAATAAAGTCATTATAGATTTTTTCAGCAGCTGTTCTGCCAGCTTTATTTTTTGTTGCGTAGACTTGAGCAAATCTGGTAAAATGGTCAATAACTACTAAAATGTACTCGTAGCCCCCTTTGCTAGTTTCCAGGTGCATATAGTCTATAGACACAAGCTCAAGTGGTGCAGATGAAGTGATGCTGCCCATTGGTGCTCTGACGTGTGTCACAGGTTTCTTTTGTTTGATACAGGGACACTTTCTGGTTACATAGGTTTCAATGTCCTTTTTCATGAAAGGCCAGTAGAAACGGTCTCGAGCCAGGTGGATGACCCTCTCAGCCCCAACATGTCCCATGTCGTCATGGAGATGTTTTAGTACCAGGGGGTGGTATCGTGATGGTAAGACGAGCTGCTGCCGCTGACTGGCCGTCCGGTACAACAGTTGATTTTCCATGTGCAGTTTTCCCCACTCGTGCATGAGCTTTCTGAGTGTACCACTGGCTCTCTTCTTGTCCTCATTGGTCAATACTGCCTTGGCCTCTTTAAGTTTGATAAGCTCACCGATTGCATGGTCCTCCCTTTGGGTATTGACTAGCTCACTGTGGTCAATGGTAAGGGGTGACACATTCACAGGTGACTCTGAGCATGAAGCCAGGTCCAATGCAGCAACATAAGCAACATCCTGCCTCTTTGCAGACTCACAACCATCCCATGTGGTTTGAATGGTTTCTCTTGTGAGTTCCTCAGTACACTCTCTAACGTAGATGTCAATGTCAAGAGGGAGACGAGAGAGCGTGTCTGCGTCTATGTTCACTCTTCCTGGCCTGTATTTGACATCAAACCTAAAGTCTGCTAGCTCACCTACCCATCGGTGGCCCACAGCATTCAGCTTGGCAGTACTCATCATGTATGTGAGGGGATTATTGTCTGTGTATACTGTGAAATGGGGTGCATAGAACAGGTAATCCCTAAATTTCACACATATCGCCCACTTAAGAGCAAGAAACTCCAGTTTCCCTGAGTGCATGTTGTAATTCTTCTCAGCGGGAGACAGAGTTCTTGAACCATAGGCGATGACTCTCAATTTTCCATCCTGTCGTTGATACAACACAGCGCCGAGTCCCTGCTGAGAGGCGTCAGTGTGGAGCACAAATGGCAGTTCGAAATCCGGATAGGCCAACACAGGTGGGTGTGAAAGCGTGTCAATCAGCTGTTCAATAATCCTTTGGTGATCATCAGTCCACAGGACAGGTGTCCTTGAGGGCATCTGAGCTCCTTTTCCCACCTTATGTTTCCCCTGTGTTACGGTAGAGTTTCCTTTAATTTTTAACAGATCATAAACTGGTTTTGCAATGCTTGAGAAGTTTTGAATATAAGCTCTATAGTAGCTTAGGAAACCCAGTAACTTCCGCACTTCTCCAACTGTGCTTGGCCTCTTCTCTTTCAGAGACATAATGGCATCAATGTCTTTTGGGTCAATCCTGACACCGTCTGCAGAGACCAGCCTCCCAACATACCTGACCTCTTTCTGGAACAGCTCACACTTTGTTGGTCGAAGCTTGACACCATGGGACTGCAAGGCTCTCAGGACTTGACGTACTCCCTCAACATGGCTAGTGAAGGAGTCGGAGTAGCAGAGGATGTCATCGAGGTAAGGGATACAGCAGTTGTCACGCAGAGAGTCCAACATTTCCTCCATGCTGCGCTGAAAAGCAGCAGGGGCGTTGGAGAGTCCAAAAGGTATCCTCACCCACTCATACAGCCCCCAAGGGGTGATGAAAGCCGTCATGTGTCTGGATCCTTCAGCAATGTAGCCTTGGTGGTAGGCCTTGCCTTGGTCTAAAATGCTGAACCAGCTTTGGCCTTTTAGGGTGTCGATGAGTTCCTGAATACGAGGCAATGGGTGACGGTCTGGTACTGTTTTCTGGTTTAACATTCTATAATCGATGCATAACTTTAGGGACCCATCCTTTTTCCTGACGCAGACAACAGGTGCCGAGTACGGAGATTTGGACTTAACTATCCACCCTTTTACAAGCAGGTCTTGGATGTACTCTTTAACCTCTTTATAAAGGGGCTTGGTTACTGCACTGTATGTGCGCTGAACTGGGATGTTGTCCTTTAAGTTGATGGACATTTGCAGGTTGGGAATGCAACCTATGTCCCCATCATCTTTAGCAAAGGCTGCCGATTCCTCGTGTAACATCTGTTCCACCTTCATCTGTTGCTCATCACTCAGGTGGCTGACATCCACAGGTGGGTGCCACAGTGCAGAAGTGGGTTTGTCACTGTTAGAGTGTGGTGATGTGGAAGAACTGGCTATATTTGCCTGGGCTTGATTGTCCTTGCTGCTTTGGTTGTCTGTCTCTATCACTCTGTCAATGGTTTCGATGTTGCCTAGAACAGTACCGCTGGGAAGAGTCACAGCACTTCTGGAATGGTTTGACACAGGCACCTTTACGAAAGGTCTCTCTGTCTGTTGGATCGCCATTAGTCCTTCTCCAACACTCAGCTGTGCCAGGGGTGTAGCTTCTAGATTGGGTTCGAAAAGCACAAGTGAGTCAGATTC
Organism: Pseudochaenichthys georgianus; assembly: GCF_902827115.2. Lineage (NCBI taxonomy): Eukaryota > Metazoa > Chordata > Actinopteri > Perciformes > Channichthyidae > Pseudochaenichthys > Pseudochaenichthys georgianus. The sequence continues at coordinate 9,865,257 of NC_047523.1, forward strand.
ACTAATATCTACTGGTACCCTGCACTTAATATAAGCTACCTGGCCAGGATAAATAGTGACTTCTTTCCTGCCTATCTTTACTGCAGCATTCTGTTGGTTCTGTTTTTTCTCAGTCTTTATGAAACTCACCATAGCTTCTGCCATTGCACTGTCCATCTCCAAAGCACCCGTAAGCAAGTTGACAAGGATATATATCACTTTGGGTCTACTTTCATGACTCCTAAAGAGTTCCTGGATGACATTAAAACCAACTATCGGTCTGTCTATTTTTATTCGACTCACTAGGAAAGGCACTCGAATAGATAAGTCTGGATCATCGTTTCCCTGCAGGTTTACTACCACTTCAATCCATCCTTCATAAGGTACTGCATCTCCTGTGACAGCCGTCACGTAGAGATCATCCTCCATGAGTTCACTGAGGGGTCTAATATCTTGTCCAGGTAAGTATCTGTCTTTCCAAGCATTGTCTATTATGCTCACATTGGCCCCAGTCTAAAAGAGCGGATATGGCATAACCGTTCATGCTACATCTCAATAGCGACTTTCGACCAATTAGCGGAGCTATCTTTTTGATTGGGTGTTGTTCGTTATTTTTCTGTGTGTTGATAGGTGTATGACCAGTGCTTTGTCTTGCTGCTGCAACCTCCTGGGGGTGGGACTTTTCCTTTGGGTCGGTCAGTGGTCGTCCCGTTGCCCTGACCGGTGCCCGTTTCCCGCCTGCTTCTGTCTTTTCAAGCAGCCTATAGCACGATGACCTTCCTCCCCACAGAAAAAGCAGTGGCTACAGTTTGGTTGAGCCTGAGCTATGCATTGTGGGCACCCATACGGTCTCCTGGTCTTCTTCTCTGGTCTGGTTTTGTCAGAGAAACACTGGTGAGTGGTTTGATGTAGCCCCTCAGGCACCTGGGTTGTTGTTGATAGCTGTTTCAGTGTTTCCATTGCCTGTGTTAAAGCCTCAACCTGAGCACTCAATCTCTGGATGACATTATCCTTACTTTTAGTCTCTCCCACACTGCTGAGTAGCTCTTCAGGTTCAGCGAGTATGCTGTGTGCTTGAGTTAACTTGCGGTTGGAACTGCGTCCCAGTCTGCACTTTCTTTCACTTTCTTCCATCGTAGTCTTGATAACCTGCCTTAACAGAGCTTCATCAGACACAGTGGGGTCAGCAAGCAGAGGTTTCAGCTCCCGTCTGACATCCTCATGTCTCTCTCCCATGCCTTGATAGACTGCATTCAAAAACACACCCTGCAGTGTAGACGCATCATACTTAATAAGTGCATTTTCCTGTCTGGAGGTGAACATTATTTTTTGTTTCAGTCCTATCATGCGGTATAGAAATTGCTGTGGAGCTTCATTTTGATGCTGTCTAGCACACATCAATTCCTGGAAGAGCTCTGTGCTGCTCTTCTCGCCAAGGTGGGACTGCAGGAAACTCTTCAGCTCGGTGACTGTAAGATCTTCCTTGTTTGTCAGCATGTCTTTAAAGTTTCCACCTTTTATTATGCGTGACACCCCTCTAATGATCTCGTCATCAGTGTGTTGCTCTCTGCAGCCTTCCTCAATCTGTTTACATAAGCTGTTAAAGCTAATGTCTGATGAAGTGTCAGTTATCTGCCCTCCATGAATCTTAAACTCCCTTCTATGCAGAAATGAAAGATCTTTAAGGGAAATCATGCTCTCTCGGGTGGGAATAGAGAGTCCTTCTGTAGATGTATGTTTCTTCAAAGTTGTGTCTTCCTGGTCGAATGTACTTATTGTAAGTCGCTTTGGATAAAAGCGTCAGCTAAATGCAATGTAATGTTAGGTGTATGCTGCTTACTGGGTTGGCTAGAGTGAGGTTGCGGTGTGTCTGAACTAGGTGTGGTGACACTGCGTTGAAGTTTGTTTTGCACCTCCTCTAAGCCCCTTAACAGTTTCTGTATGTCTGTGTCATGAATGCCAGTCTCAGTTGGATTGTCTAATGGCTCAAGTTGTTGGTTAGCGTTAACAGTAGCAGATAACATCAGAGGTGATTTAACAGAAGTATCAATTTCACCCTCTTTGGAACACACGGTACCACTGCTACGGTTTGCAATAATCAAATCAACAGTATCTTGTAGACACAACAACATTGACATTCCCTCATCTTCTAGGTTTAGTAGAGTCATACTGTTCATATTCGCAGCAATATACTCAACACAGCCCTCCTCGTCGTCCCTGTTTAGCTCTGATGAGTCAAGTTCTTCCACTGGATCGAGGTGTGTGGCAACTTCATACGCTTCATCTGCTGTTAGCTGATGAAGTCTTTTCTTGATGGACCAGCTTAGTCTCTTCCTCTCGTTGTCCGCCATCCTGTGTGTTGTGGGCAACTGTGGCAAACAGTTCTGCACTCCTAGGCGTAGATCCCCTTCAACTTGGTCTCTCTACCTCTTGAGTCGCTAACTGGAAGCACCTTCACTCCGGCAACACGTCGTCAGTCCGGTCCTTTAGGTCCAATATCACTGGATCAGCATGTGGTCGTCTCAAACGATGCTGATCCCGGATGAGCCCCCAAAAATCTGTAACAGGCCCCGCTATGCAGGGCGCGATGACAGATAGTATTTCCTGTAAAACAGGAGAAATTATGAGCAGAGAATTCCTTTTACTGCTCGTTTGGCGGGTCTTGCCAGAATTTATTAACAATTGGCACAAAACACAATTGTCCTGGCCCTTTACTGCTCTCAATATAAACACATGTTTATATCTTCAAAATATACTTGTATGCTTGAAGTATTCAAAATAAACACATTTGTGTATAACCAAGTGTCATTAACATCATGACTCCAAATAAGAATGTACTGCTTCAAAACAGATATTAGTGCTGTATTCAAACACTGTTAATTACCTTTTCAGGCAAAGTATTAGCATTGGTCTAATATATGCTAGCATTAGCATCAAGCAACACGCATTTATAATAATTAAATTATGACTGACCATAGGACCCATAGACCATACAAAACACACCTCAAACACTTCTTAGCTATAAACAATTCACTTGCATCACTAGCGACCGCCATTACACACACAGCCACCACGAGGTGGTCTTCTACGCGAGTCTACTACATCTAAATAGCGACCGCCATTACACATACACACACAGCCACCACGAGGTGGTCTTCTACACGGCATTAAACATAATAAACAACATCTAAACACCACTTCAAACTCAAATGTACATTTGTGACAATCTGTACACATTACTGACCTGTAAAACAGGAGAAATTATGAGCAGAGAATTCCTTTTACTGCTCGTTTGGCGGGTCTTGCCAGAATTTATTAACAATTGGCACAAAACACAATTGTCCTGGCCCTTTACTGCTCTCAATATAAACACATGTTTATATCTTCAAAATATACTTGTATGCTTGAAGTATTCAAAATAAACACATTTGTGTATAACCAAGTGTCATTAACATCATGACTCCAAATAAGAATGTACTGCTTCAAAACAGATATTAGTGCTGTATTCAAACACTGTTAATTACCTTTTCAGGCAAAGTATTAGCATTGGTCTAATATATGCTAGCATTAGCATCAAGCAACACGCATTTATAATAATTAAATTATGACTGACCATAGGACCCATAGACCATACAAAACACACCTCAAACACTTCTTAGCTATAAACAATTCACTTGCATCACTAGCGACCGCCATTACACACACAGCCACCACGAGGTGGTCTTCTACGCGAGTCTACTACATCTAAATAGCGACCGCCATTACACATACACACACAGCCACCACGAGGTGGTCTTCTACACGGCATTAAACATAATAAACAACATCTAAACACCACTTCAAACTCAAATGTACATTTGTGACAATCTGTACACATTACTGACCTGTAAAACAGGAGAAATTATGAGCAGAGAATTCCTTTTACTGCTTGTTTGGCGGGTCTTGCCAGAATGGCAAGCTAACGACAGCTCCGTCATCACGTCAGACATTTTATGGTAGACGCGTAAATAATAACAAACCCCTTTATGGCAGTGTTACTCTGCCATCTACTGCCCCCTGCTGTCCATTGTTAAACAGGTAATATAAAATGATATTAAATATAAACATAAAATTGTGATCACACACTGTGTGGGTCACACATACAGTTTGAGCAGAAGCGCAAGACAGGGTTTGACTGAAAGAAATACAAAATCTGAACGTGAAATCAATAAATGATGCTCTCAAATTGAAAGAACACGCTCTTGAATAAAAGATAGGGAATAACCTCCATAATAAAGTAGATTTTAATTCACGTTGGTGAATTAAGTTATGAAACACAATTTATTTTCTTAAACCAAAAATAAAATCTTACATCCAAGCCAGTAGTAATGTTGCCTTATCCTATGTTTAAAGTACCATGTCATGCTTTTCCGGTTATTACCTGTCCCCTTGTGTGTTATGTGGTCTGCAGAGTCAAAACCCCTCAAAGTACACCCTATAGGGAGTAAAACTCTAAAACAGAAAAGACCTCCCCAAAACGCCTCGTTGGAGATTTCTCATTTTCTTCCTCGGTACTCTGACGTGGGGATACCCAGAGGTCACACCCTCTGCCAGCCTTTCACGAAACAAAGCTTCCCAAACCATTCAGCGATTCATGCCGGATATGTACAGCGTAGGGCACTAAAGAACGATGTTGTTCCTACTTTGTTTAGACCAGCGGGATATTCGGGCACACAACATGTAAGTATTCATTGTTGTTTGTGTATTTATGATGTTTAAAACAAACAAGATATTTACCACGACTGTTTAAATGGGTAGACGTTTTTCGGACTATTACGTGGGATCGCGGAGAAATGCTCTCCGCAGACCCATTCTCACAGCGTTATAAACCTTTTTCTTACTCAATATCAAGCCACACTTATTGTTTTTACTTCGGCTGTGAGTGTTTGTGTGCTCACTGCTCAGGATGAGTTTCGCTTGTTCTAGCTGCATCGCCGAGAGGCTTGTTGCTGCGATCTGCTGCGAGGAGCGGACCGAGCGGAGAGTGAATACCGGTGAATACACATACTATACAGAGATGCTGTTTGAGAAACCAATGTGAGTTTGGAAAATCGCACAGTATAAATCTATTTTAGTGTACCTCAACAATGGAATTATGATCAGTAGAAATGGCCATGACATGGGCCCTTTAAGTTAAAATCCACCATGCATTCAAAACTTTGACCGTTACATTCTTCTTTCAGTTACGCAACATGCAAGTTTGGCTCTGCGTGAAGTATTGAAACGGTAGTAATAGCAACTGATAATGACCATTCATTGGTATCACAGCAGTTACTACACCTAGCTTGTTTGATGTTCTTTTAGAAATCAAATTGAAATTGGCATCATTCTGGTCTTATTAAGATGACTATAATTACAACTTGTAAACCTGAGGCTCCATTGGACCAGCAATAACTACCCCACAACACAGTGACGCAAAACAGACATTCAACACAGCATGGGCGCTATCTCTAAAGCTTGTAAAGTTTTGCACAGAATTGTGTGTGTGCACTTTAATTGCTCACTCAAACGCTGCTAACCTACACAGGGTTGGATATAGCGATTTCTTTAACCCTGGAGAAAAAATCTGTATCTCTTCTCCAGCACTTCTCTAGCAGAGCAGAGGTGTCAGACAGCTTGGTTGCCTCTGGCTAAGTTTGAATTACTTTCAAGTGACTTTGTTCCATCCCTGATATCACCTTAGCTTAAACTTGTCTTGAAATCTACACAGGGAGAAAGGGAATATAAGCAGATATTGATTACCGTGCTTTTCATGAAATGCTCCGAGGTGAACAGTAAATATGTGTGAAAAGACCGAAGACAACATCAATGTAAGGTGATTAAAAAAAGGCGTCTTTATGGACTTCTTCCATTATATCTAATGAATAAAACAACACTGTTAGTAGGTGGTAAAACGGAAAAAAAAAAGCTACTTAAGGTTTTATGTTATTAGTTAATTAGGTTTCTGTAGCTATCCAGAGACAGCAAATCAGTGTTTAATGGGGATAGAAGAGATTAGGAATCTTAAGGCCATTCAAATAGAATCATACCTTCGACTAACTGATTTAAACTTGTATTTTTCATTGACACTTAAATATAAATAATTAAGGAAATGTTAACTGAGGGGAAGGCAAGTACATCCAGGCCTTTGATGAACCTTGAGCTATCTGTATCCATATGAATGGGGCAAGTCTTTCTGTTCTCCATTCCCTACGGCTTGTCTTGGAAGCCTCTCGATAACATTTGAGCTCAGGGCTCCAGTTCAACCAGATAACCTTTCGTTTTTCATGTCAAAAGTTCCTGATCAATGTTCTCACTTGCAAATATATATATATATATATATATATATGTCTTTGCTTCGAGGCAAAACGGGAAGTTTTAGAAATCCTCAAATACCTTACTGGTGTTCTTCTATAGCACGTTATTTCCTAATGTCTATGATTGAAATATAACTCAACATATGAATAAGTCTATTGGTAAAGTAAAAAGTATTATGTTAGAGTCAGAATAATATAAAAGTTGATTATTTCCTCTGTAAAAGCAGAAATTGGTTTCCGATGATGGATGAGACCTTGAAATATAGTTCAATTAATTCCGGTGGGTCAAAGCATTAGTATTGGGCTTGTTGAATATAATGCTTTCAGTTTTATGACAGCTTTTTTCAGGTAAGGAATGTCTAATTAAGTATTCTTGAGAACTTAATAGAAGCCAAGAACTTGATTCAAATTGATTGTATTTTCCTGACAGTAAAATAAAACGTATAAAAAGTAATACAGAACCAGAACTTTTTATCTATGCATTCTTATTGTTCCTTCTTCCTGGGGCCTACATTACTTATAATGCAACTGAATCACCATGAGTTTGATTAGGGAAAGATTCTAGTATTAAGTGGTATGGTATGAGACAGGATTCAAACTGCAGTTATATCTCACAGGCTCCACCCCCTACTGGACTCTATGGGTACTGCCAGCGCCATATAGATAGAGTTACGACAACGGAAGTCCAAAAACGGTTATCGTCACGTGGTTCATGTAGACGAGGATCGTTCCCCGGAAGTTCATGGCGGGCAATGTGAATGCATTGATAACAGGAGATTGAACTACGATTTTTGGTAATTATTAGTGAATAAAGGTTTTGATTTGCAATATTTATACAACAAATCGATATGTCTATGTATTTACATCAATATGTTTTAAAATAGAATTTGCTAATATTAAGTGATAATATTAGGATTAGTGTGAACAACTAGTTTACATGTTAGGCTAACAGTGCCTTGGTTAAAGAGCCTGTTGCTCTTTATTTATAGCTTTGAATTCTTTAAAACCAATATTACCTTCTTAAACTTGTATGGTAGTCAGGAGCATCACTTTCTAATGTTTATTGATATATTTAGAGGGAGGGGATCTAAAGTAATCCTTTAAAATTCAGATTAGATTAATTGCTACCATTTTCTTAAATTCATGGTAGTTTCAGTAATCCCATGGTAATTGAGGACACAAGTTATCTAAATGACTAATGTCATCTTTATGGCTTTCAGAAAGGACAGGAGACCGACAGGTGACTATCAAAGGACTAGCAGCAGCAGCAGCAGCAGCATGATGATGATGTTAAATGTGTTGTTTTAGGAACATCCATTGCAAATACATGGAATTCAATAAACATTGAATAGCATATCATGCAGTTTGTCTGTGCCTTTTCCTCCGTGTTGTCCTGGTTTGCTGTGCTGCCTCCTAGTCGCCACCATGGTTTGTTGTGCTGCCTCCTAGTCGCCACCATGGTTTGCTGTGCTGCCTGGGGATGCTCAAATCGCTCTGAGAAAGGAGTACGAATGTACGGCTTCCCCACTGACACGGAGTGGAGGAAAAAATGGCTGGCTCAAGACAGCAGGAGCAATTTCACGACCAACAGCAAAAAAAGATGTGATGTAATTATATACAAACACTGCATTTGCACTTTTTTACAAAATGAAAACCACACCATTGGGAAAGCTTAATGTTTTGTTTAATAAAAAAAAAACAGGGAAAGGCTTGAAAAACACAGAGTTGAGACTCAGGGTGCAGGGTGAGGGTCTCAATGCAGGTATTCAGGCTCCATTGAATCCCCCTCTGGTTCTTGTGCTGAAAGAGGGAGTAACAGACAGGAGAAAGGGTTATACACACCTATATAGCACACCTATTGGATGGGAAATTGCCTTGGGGAGATAAGGTGTTTACTTATATAAAACAGTAGTATTAAACTTACCTTGTGTTTTCACTCTCACTTAAGTCCCTCTCCCTTTGCCATCAATCCAAAATCAGCTGAGCTGCAACATTATACAGACAGGTAATAATCAACATAATCACAAGGACACAATATGGCTCTGCTAAAAACACTCACTCTTACACGCACCAAAGTTATATTTATCTAATATTTAACTCCCTCCACCCCCGCATACAATCCCGTTTAGAAGCCCCTCTTCTCTAATTCAACAACGTTGGACGAAATTACATTAAGAGAACGGAATTTACAATTAAAAGGCTGTTCAACGTGTGTTGCTAACTTGCTTCGGTATCCTAGCTTAATCTGTTATCTGTAAACGTTCCCTAAATCTACTAATTTAGGGATAATCCACTGACATCCTTTAATACACATGTTAATTTGAATCAGATGTACTGATAATATCCGCAATATAACTCTTTAAACTTCTTCTTACATTTAAAAGTCTGTCACGAACGGTCTATTATGCTGCAACTCTGCAGCTCTGCTAGCCTTGGCGCTAACTTCCAGGGAACGATTGAGAGGCTCCACGATCCGCCATTGCTGTAAAAAAGTGGTCCATTGGAGTGAACGGAGATGACGTAACTCTCAGTCTATATGGCACTGGGTACTGCCCTTGACCTTACTATGCAAGCGTTCACCTACTGAGATATTTATAAACGTATCCGGCCCCCGGGGGCCTGAGACCTGAGAGTGAAAGAAAGAGAAGAAGATCGAGCAAAGAATGGCAAACTCACCAGTCCTTGAGCACCGACCCTGTCCTACGTGCAACGGCCTAATCGCAGGTGCGGATCCCTACCGCCTGTGTTTCGAGTGTCTGGGGCCTGAACACGCCGGGGACGGCTTGCAGTCTCCCTCCTGTAATGCCTGCCGGATGCTACCACAGCTTAGCCGCCGGCACCACATGGAGCACTTTCAGGCCTAATTTTGGAAGAGGTGCCATTCGTTTTCGCCACTACCGCCGAAGCCGGTGAGCCGCCTCCGTCAGGGGATTTACCACCCGGCTTCCCCGGCGCAGCCGGCCTTCGTTTCGCCCCCGTTGCCAGACATCTCGCAGTGTGTGGAGGCGACATGGCGACTATGAGTACAAGAGACTGCCGTTTGGCTACTCCCTATCCCCACCCACGTTCAGCAAATGTGTGGTCAAAGCGCTTCAGCCGCTTTGCGACCATGGCATGAGGGTTTTCTTATATCTGGAGGACCTCATAGTCATGGCCAGGTCCAGGGAATGGGCAATGTTTCACACAGCCCAATTGATCCTACACCTGGGATTTGCAGTCAATTGGAAGAAGAGCAATCCCATATCTCACCAGCAGGTGCAGTATCTGGGGATGGTGCTCGATGCAGGCAGGCTACACGCCACCCTGTCAGAAAGCAGACAGGCGTCGCTGCTGCGGGCAGTTCGCAGACTGCGTCAGGGGGCAACCGTGACAGCTTTGACTATCATGTAGACTCTGGGTCTCATGGCGGCTGCTCACTCCGTGGTGCCGCTGGGGTTGATGCATATGCGCCGCCTGCAAAGATGGTTTGCCGGCCTTCGTTTAGATCCCAAGAGGCACAAACGACGTCTGGTGACTATCCCCCCCCCTCAGTGGTGTGCAAGCTCCGGTACTGGGGGTCCCCAGTACATCTCCGGAGGGGAGCTCCGCTAGGGCGGGTGACCTCCTACATCACGGTGTTCACAGACGCATCTGTGACAGGATGGAGGGGGGCCTGCTTAGAGAGAGCTATAGGTGGTCGCTGGGCTCTGACGGAGACTCAACACAGCAACCTCCTAGAGCTGCGGGCAGTAGGGTTAGTCCTCCAGCACTTCAAACCTGTAATACAGGGCAAACATGTGCTGGTGAGGAGCGACAACCGCACCACAGTGGCCTACATCAACAGACAGGGCGGAGTCCGCTCTGCCGCCTTGTTGACCACAGCAGAGAACCTGTGGTTATGGGCCTCAGAGACTGTGTTGTCTCTGAGAACCCTCCGCATCCCGGGACTGGAAAACGGGGGGGGCGACCTGATGAGGCGGGCCCCCTGCCAGACAAATGGGTGCTTCACCCGGAGGTGATAAAGCAGATCTGGGCCCGGATCGGGAAAGCGAAACAGCCACTGTACTCTGTGGTTTTCCATGGCTCTACGGGACAATCCGCCCTTGGGGGTGGACGCGTTTGCACACGAGCCATAGCCAAGAAAGCTGCTCTACGCCTTTCCACCGCTGCGCCTCATTCTCCCCCTCCTGGAGAGGGTGAGACGAGAACATCTGGCAGTCATCCGTGTGGCCCCAGACCGCCGCATGGCGCCGTGGTTCGCGGAGGTGACACAGATGATGGTGGGCTAGCCCTGGGCAGTTCCTCAGGTCTGGGGGGCGATATCTCAGGGGGTTGATGCAATAGGGGCGTTACCTGCTCTGGGCCAACCTCTCCAGGCTCCTGAGAGGGACAGGCTGGGACAGGGGGGATTGTCTGACAAAGTTATCCAGACTATCCAGGCAGCAAGAGCAGGACCCACCACAGCCTGAAGTGGTTGGCATTCCAGCGATGGTGTGAAGAGGGAAGTCTAGAGCCCTTATCTTGTACGCTGGGCTCTATTCTGTCCTACTTGCAGTTACTGGTGGATAGAGGGCTTGCTTATTCCACAGTTAAAATGTATACAGCAGCCATTTCATCGTGTCATTAGGGATTTAGCAGCAGGTCAGCCTTCAGTCAGCCACTTATGTCGCGGTTTTTGCAGGGAGTAAGGAGGTGTCTGACCCCCCCCACCCCCTGGACATAATACGCTTATGGTTTCCCATGCTCCTTAGGGACCCGAGAAACATGGTGCGCAGTAAGCTCCATACAGGGCTCCTAAGGGCAGGCAGGGGGAGCCTTCCTCACTGTTTTTTCCATGCACACCCTTCACTGGGTAAGCGTGTCTGGGTGTGCTCTATCAGCCAAGTAAACTGCGGCTCCGGCTCCTCCACGGTCACAACTGAGGCAGGAGAGGTTGTGGTGTAGTGGCTGCTAACCGGGAAGCCGGTCAGTGTGATGGGTGGTTGGACGACAGGGCGCGTATCCATCAGGGCTCCACCCACTGTACCCATAGAGTCCAGTAGAGGGCGGAGCCTGTGATATATAACGATGGGTTACGTATTGTAACACTAGTCATATGAGCACAGGCGGAGCCCTCTACTAGGGGGCCCTGTCTGTCCTATCCTGCTCGCTGAAGAGGGTTGTACGATGACTGTCGGGAGGCGAGGCCGCCTTATATACTTTGGGCCTGCGCGCACACTCAGGCAGGCCCGCTACGTTTATAAATATCTCAGTAGAGGGCTCCGCCTGTGCTTATACAACAAGGGTTACAATACGTAACCCATCGTTTCAAGACAAATGTTCTTTATTAAACAACATCATACAATGTCAGGGTTAGGGTCAATCACCCAAAGTTGGCAACCCTGAAGATGGCGCCAGCAGTGTGCACGGCGAGACGTCTCCCAGGCCTGTTCGGCCTTTTATTAGTTCTAGTAGTTTTATTGTTTTGTGTTTTTTGTCAAAATGTCTCTGCTCTACTAGTTTACGACCGCCAGTCGCTTATGGAAATCAAAGCGTTTCAGGAGGGGGTATTAGAGCAATGTTTGGGAGAGCCAACCTCGAATCCTCCTCCTCCACTTCTTTCAAGCATACCGACATACCTGCGCCGCCAGGTATATGCCATCCCCCAGAGGAAGTGCCCAAGACGAAGGGGAAAGCGGGGCGGAGAAGCCGTAAGGATCAGGGCTTACCTGCTTTCTCTACGTGGAAAGGCCCCTGGCCTCAATAGCAGTGGATGCTACGCTGCCCCGATGACTAGGCAGAGATGGCTCCTCCACGTCTTTCCGGATGGCCGCTCAGTGAGCCTACCGGAGCAGGCTAATTTCCCCAGGCGGATACGCAGGGGTGGCGTGGATCACAGACACCTTCGCCCACTGGATTTTACTCAAAAACCGGAAAGAGAGGAGCTTACTCTCCGCCTGGCACTCATCAATGCTAGATCGCTAGCTAACAAGACTTTCCTGCTTAGCTTCTACCACCTGACTGTTCATTCATCAGCACCCCGCGGACCACTGGTAGAGGTGGAGGGCTGGCGTCGGTCTTTAAATCCAGCTTTAACTGCCGTCAAACTCCGTCGAACAACTTCTCCAGCTTTGAGCTGCAACTTTTCAAAGTACACTTACCACTTCCAGTGCTCGTTGCTTTGATCTATCGCCCTCCAAAGTTCAATAAGGATTTTATTCAGGAATTCTCAGACTTTGTAGCGGGGGTTATCTTGAACTTTGATCGATTTTTAATTATTGGCGATTTTAATATTCATGTGTGCTGTGATTCCCGACCGCTCGTCAACGATTTTATGAATCTCATTGACTCTTTTAATCTTACACAGTCGGTTAATGGCCCGACACATGAGAAGGGACACACACTGGACCTGGTGTTGTCTCATGGTTTAGATGTTTGTATCAGGGACATTTGTGACACTGGTATTTCGGACCATTTGCCTGTGTTATTTACTATGATGCTGCCTTGCTCTCAAGTTGACTCGTGCGTTCCGGAGCGACGCCTACGTGCGCTGAATCCTCTGATAGCGTCACAGTTTTCCGTTGCCTTTAATGATGCTGTCCTTTCCACTTTAAATGACTCTTGTGATGCCAGTGCTGAGGAGATTCTCAGCCTTTTTAATTCTACTTGCACGGATATTCTGGACCTGATCGCTCCATTCACGGCCAGACACCCTAAACCTGTGACTGAACCGTGGTTAACTGACTCTACCCGCGCCCTACGACGCGCATGTAGACGAGCAGAGAGGAGATGGAAGAAGGATAAACTTCACGTCTCCTTGGGGATTCTGAGAGACAGTTTAAGCGAATATCAGAGGGCTGTTAAATGTGCAAAAACTCATTTTATTTCAAATCTTGTGTCCAAAAACAGAAATAGGCCCCAGTTCCTTTTTACCACTCTTAATTCTCTTTTAAACCCCTGTAACTCTCCCTGTGTTGTGCCATCACCTACTCAATGTGAAAAGTTTATTTCATTCTTTAATGATAAAGTCTTGGCCATCAGATCTTCACCTCCTCCTCTCACCTTAGACCCAGCAGTGTATCCTGTGTGTTCAGCTAACTTCGAGCAGTTTGACCTGGTTTCACTGTCCGAGTTATCTGAGGTGGTTAGAAAATTGAAACCTTCACAATACCCCTTTGACAGTATTCCTCCCAGACTACTGAAAGACGTTTTTAATACTATTGGGTCATATATTTTAACTTTGATAAATATCTCTCTCACCTCAGGCTGTGTTCCAACCTTTTTTAAACATGCTGTAGTGCAGCCTCTTATCAAAAAACAAAACCTTGATCATTCTGTTCTCTCCAACTTTAGACCTATTTCTAAGCTTCCCTTCCTGTCTAAAGTCCTAGAGAAATTGGTTTTAGCACAACTGCAGTCACACCTTGTTTTAAACTGCATATCAGAGAAGTTCCAGTCTGGTTTTAAATCACGCCACAGCACGGAAACTGCTCTTCTAAGAGTTTTGAATGATCTTCTTTTAACTGCTGATTCTGGAAATTCTGCTGTGCTTGTGCTTTTAGATTTGTCTGCTGCTTTTGACACCATTGACCACCACATTTTATTATCACGCCTTGAACTGTGTGTCGGTATTAAAGGTAACGTCCTAAAATGGTTTAAATCCTATCTGTCAGAAAGGACCTTTTCTCTGCATCTTGGCCAGTATTCTTCAGCTGCAGCCCCACTAGCATATGGGGTCCCACAAGGCTCTGTCCTGGGCCCCATTTTGTTCAGTCTGTATTTACTACCTCTGGGGTCAATTTATAAAAAGCACAACATTTCTTACCATTGCTTTGCAGATGATCTGCAGGTATACCTGCCTATAACAGCAAATAAGGAATCTAGGATTGCCTTGCTTAGCTGTCTGAAAGACATAAAATCATGGATGGAAATCAACTTCTTGACTCTTAATGAAAAGAAGACAGAGATTATAATATTTGGACAGTCTGAACTCCTGGATGGCTTTAATAGTGTGCTCGGCCCCTTAGCCTCCTACAGCCGTCCCTCTGTCAGAAATCTTGGAGTCATCTTTGACAACTGTTTTAAATTTGACAAACAGATAAGCTCAGTTGTCAAGACAAGCTTCTTCCAGCTGCGGCTTCTGGGGAAGGTAAAAGCCTATCTTCCTAGTAAGAAATTTGAACAGCTAATCCACTTATTTATCACGTCTCGTTTAGACTACTGTAACTCCCTCTATATTGGTGTTGACAAGTGCTTGATCCGTCGCCTGCAGCTGGTCCAAAATGCGGCTGCCCGCCTTCTTACTGGGAAGAGACGTTATGACCACATCACACCCGTTCTGGCAGACCTTCATTGGCTTCCTGTCAGTTACAGGATCCAGTTCAAGTACTTACTTGTTGTTTTTAAATCATTGCATGGACTGGCACCACATTACCTGTCTGAGTTGTTGCACCGCCATGCTCCTGCTAGAGCATTGCGCTCAGCTCAGCAGAATATGTTGGTGGTTCCTCGGAGCAGGAAAAAAACCAGAGGTGACAGGGCCTTCAGTGTTGCAGCTCCCAGACTGTGGAACAGCCTCCCAGCACATATCCGGACTGTTGAGTCTATTGAACTTTTTAAATCCCAGCTAAAAACTCACCTCTTTGCAATGGCTTTTAATACTAGTTGAGCATTACATTTTTATATTTGTATGTGTTTTTTTATTTATTTATTTATTCTTATTTTTTATATGTTTCTATTTATTGTGCTTTTTATTATGTTTTTAATTATTGTTTTTATTATCATACTCCCATTGGGCTATTCACTATTGTAGTTACTGCCTGCCCTGTACAGCACTTTGGTCAGCCGAAGGTTGTTTTAAATGTGCTATATAAATAAATAAAGATTGAGATTGAGATTGAATTGTCAGCAAAACGTGTGAATGTTGTTTAAAGCATTTCAAATCACAACTTTCATTGTGATGTTGAGAACTCAGCTTTTAGGGCAATTTACAGAACAACAGGACAGTTGTTACATACTCAGCTACAAGGGGTCTATGGTCCGCAATATGTAAGTGTAGGTTTGAATCATTTTGAAAATAATTTTTTTTGGAAATAATGCTAAAATGTCATCATGGGGGCAAACAATACACCACAATTATAGAATTAGGGTCAGGAAATAATTGGGTGTGTACCAAGCGGCAAACTCTGGGGAAGAGCCGGGACGCCAATACGGAAGTGCCACACACTGCAGTTCATATATTGGCCGATAGGGACTGGCTGCAGAAAGGAGCAATTTCCATAGACCCCATGTTAAAATGCCCAACTTTACAGCAGAAAAAAACATGTTTCTACCCCTGGCTGCAATACATATTATTATGAATATAGTTAGGTTCCACCTTCATGATTATGGATCTGTGAGTGAATTGTTTTCTAACGCAACCCTTTTATTTATATTAGGTCTTAAAGTTTTTGCATACATTAGGGCGTGGTCACATTGAGTGATGGCTCTGTCAAGTGACTGCTGCTGCTAGCTTCTTGTCTCTCTGCTACCTGCTCCATGAAGCTAGCTACAGGGACTCTGCCTGGTCAGCTCATCCAGGGAACACACCTTGAAGCCGGCCGTGGTTGTTTGTTCTTCATGCTTATATATCGGACTATTGTGACTCGCTCTGCGGTTAAAACAGACGGTGCATGAATGCGGTTTTGCGGTAAGTGAAAATCGAGTACTTATTTATGTGTTAATGATTTTAATCAGCTACGTAATGAATGTTAAGGCTTGGTTTAGTGTGTAAGCGAGTGGTAGCTACATTGGTGCTAATGATGCTAATTGTTAAGTTAAAATCATAGGTTAAAACAAAATAGACAAGTGTTAAGCGGGATAATACTGTAGAACAAACGGCTTCTGTTTGAGGTTGATAAAATAAGGTCATCCTTGTAACTTAGAGAGATATCTTATTATGTAGGTAGGAACTGTATGCATCGCTAATTTAAATTAGCTACGCTCAAGTATGTAGACAAGCTAACGTTGAAGTAGTGTATGTGAAATCAACTTCACAATAAGATGTGTGTATATTACAATTATTAATGTCATATTTCAAGATGATTACTTAGATATTACAATATGGTTGGTTGAGCTGGAGTTAATTATTGAGCTTACACGTTAACGTCACAGTCATCTGAAGAACGAACCCAAACCTTGTTGTTTTTATTAATTGCATTACCAAATGGATATCAAATAAACAGTAAGCATTGGTAACACAACTTCCAAAGTTACAGTAAAATGAAAAGGACCCTGACTCGGACAATACACAATACAACATGTTCAACAGAAGATAATCAGTTATATTGTTTGTACACATGGTACTTTACATATATATCTATATATATATCTGTTTGTTTTAGGTGTCCAGGTGATGCAGACAGGCTGGACCAGAGAGTGAGAGACAGAACTGGACTCCTCACAGCAGTGAACTTCAGCACAGGTACTAAGACTCTCTTTTTCATACTTTACAAAGAATCAAGAAATATATTGGTTTAAATGAATGAAGTATTGACTTGAATACACTGATATAAAACAATTCCATTAAACAATACTAAATACTAGATCACCTACACATCAGTTAAGTTGAGGGTTTATTCCATGCAAAAAGTTACATTTTAGATATTAAGCAATATGACTTTGTCACCTTTTAATTTAATGTATTGAAGGCAAAGATATTTAACACATAGTGAGAACTGCTACTATTTATCTCTCAATATTGTCTGTAAAAAACGTGGTAAAAGTTATTCTTTCAGTGAGACAACAGAGAAGGGATGGGCAACTTTGATGATGGTCGGGGCCAAATAATGTATGTACTGGCCACCAGATTCAATTGGAACACATAAAAACACAAATTCCACGTATTGTATGTAATTATTAACAAATATACTAAGTTTGACATTTTCATTGATATGTTTCGATCTTTAAGGGAACATCTTCTAATAAGCTCACAAAACAAACATCAGTTCACAGAAATGTTATTTAATTTTTACAAGTGGCATGTTTGTATTGAACAGGTTATTTAACAGTGGAATACAACTTTTAAATTATTGGAAAGTGTGCATTAAGATTAAACAGTAATACGACATAAACATGAAGTCAGACCCCCCCTCCTCTCAGATCTGACCCCCGCCCTCTCATCCACAGCAGACAGCTGCTCAGCCCAGCCGCACACCTGGGGCCTCTGGAAGCGGCGGGCGAGAATAAACCCTGCTCTAACATGACATAAACATGAACACTAACCCAGACATTAGTTGTCTAACTGGAATTTAAGAGACTTGTAGCCTGTCTCTGCTGACGCACAATAAGGGGAATGTCAACATCGATGCCAGTGCATCCAAGCTGCATCAGATGAAACAGCGTTTCGTCTGACAGTCTGTTTCTCTCTTTTGATTTGATGTGCTTCATCATGGAGAAGTTGCTCTCACATATGTATGTGCTCCTCTCATTCCGTTTCATTTGGAAAAATAAGTCACCTTGTAGTTCGCACAGTTCCATTTGTAGTTCAGGTGGCTGGTCATTCACAACCGCTGAGATGGGGTCAGTGAAAAGCTGGATTGTGCCTCGCATGTCGTGGAAATCCTGAAAGCGATTGTTTAATTGATCCTGCAACATTTTAAGGGCTTCTCTGTAGCGGTGGATCGTCATCTCACATTCGGCCAATTCGGGGATGTCATTGCGCAGCTCTCCACATGCGGGGAAGTGTGTCAAATTCGGGGGATCTGATGCAAGGTTATCTCTGAACAGGCCGAGTTTCATCTGAAAACTATTCACATGACCAAAAAGGTCGGACACGGTCTGATCTTTGCCTTGCAACCGGACATTCAAGCAATTGAGATGTCCACTTATATCAGTGAGAAAGGCCATGTCACAGAGAAAGTGTGGATCCCTCAATCTGTCACAGTACGCACTTGTATCCGTAGTAAGGCTGTTCTCCAAAAACACAGGAATTTCGCTCATCCACCTGATGTCTGTGTGCAGCTGTAAATCACCGTAGGCAGCATCCACCTCCTCTAGAAAGGCTGTGAATTTCCGATGATTTAGAGACCTGTTCCCCCCCCGAATCAGATTGGTAACTTTTGTTACCACATCCATGACATGTGTGAAGTTCAGATTCTTTGCACAGAGGGCCTCCTGGTGTATGATGCAGTGCAGTATCGGGCAATCCACACCACTTTGACGGAGAAGTCCAGCGAAGCCAGTGTGCCTTCCTTGCATTGATGGAGCCCCATCAGTAACAACGGCAGATAGCTTGTCAAATCCACCATATTCGCTGACAACACCCTTCACTGCCTCGAAAATGTCCGATCCCTTTGTTGTGCCGTGCAGTGGTACAAGTTTTAATAGTTCCTCGTGTACATCAAATGACGCATTTATTGATCTTGCGTACACCAGTAGCTGGCTAACATCGGTAATGTCTGTACTCTCATCTAACGCTAACGAAAAGTATGAACAGTCAGACATGATTTGTTTCAGCTTTCCCTCCACATGACTTTGAATGTCAAAAATCCTGCGAGTCACTGTGCGTCGGGAGAGGGACACAGTTTAAAAATGTTTAGCCATTTTCTCATTTCCAAAGGCGTAAGCCATCTCAATCGTGCATGTTTTCACCAACTCTCCTTCTGATAGTGGCTTCTTTGCTTTGGCAAGCTGGAGTGAGACAGCATATGATGCTTTCAGACTTGATTCTTGGACACTTGTGACCTGGGTGAAAAAGCACTGTTGTTTTTGTACTTTCCCTTTCAGGTCCGCTAGGATCGCTGCTCTGGCAGCCCCGGTGTACCTGTCATATTTGTCCTTGTGCACAGTGTTGTAGTGGCGGCTCAAGTTGCTTACTTTCATGACAGCAACGGTCTGCAAACATATTAAACATTGTGGTTTACCCCTGAATTCAGTGAAAAGATACTCGTTCTCCCACTTTTCATGGAAAACACGATTTTCCTCAAATATCTTTCTCTTGCTCATGCTGACATCCACATAGGGCCGTGTTCATATGTTACCCGCTCTATCGAAATCAGTCGGAAGTCGCAACGGCTGATTTCAAAATAAAAGTGGATTTGTGTAAAAAAACTAGTTTTTCGGGGTTCGTTACAGTTTGTTTTCATCTTATTTCAAATAAATACAGTCTTGACTTTTTGAATATTAAACTCGTTTTGCCAAATTCAAATTCATGATAAATACAACTTTGAAGCTTGTAACGGCATAATTACAAGCGGAGAACGGAGTAATTTAACGTCACAGCAGGCATAACAACAGCCGGTGTTTCTTGTGAGTTTCCCCCGGGAAACAAACACAATACACACAAACACGTCACAGATTATTTCGTGGTATTTGGCTGCCGAACGAAATCACATATCAGTAATATAAGTTAAAAAAATATATATATATTTTTTTAATTACCTTGTTTTCTAAATTGATCCGAGGGCCGCAAATGGCGGGCCGCCATTTGCCCATCCCTGCAACAGAGCAAGCTTCTACAGTTGCACTACGTTTTGATAACAGTTAAATATTATTTTGATAATAACATATATTTCAATGTTGATGAACTTCATACTGTTCATTCATAATCTGATCGTCTTTGTAGCTCACTGTTGAAATAAAAAAAAATCATTACAATTACAAAATAATGATATCTACAGCCACACACAAACATACCGCTTTCATAAATAACACACTTGTTCTGAAATAATGTGTTTTATGTTTCCTGTCATTTTTGTTAGGAAAGGACATGCCTGAAAGACACAAAATGTTCTCCTTCTCTGAGGGTCAAGAAGAACATCCAAGAGGAACATTAAAAGCTGATGTTATGAGATTTTAAGACCAGTACAGGACATTCACTAAGAAACTACTTTTATTGTGAAAACACAGTCAGCTGATCGAATGCAGCTATTTCCACATCTATACTCCATCCACAGATTATTTCTATTTGCCTCACTTTATGAGCTTCACATCACTTGTGCCTTGTACCGCAGAGTTTGCAACGTCACAAATAAATGGGGCCAATCTTCAGTCAGATGTGAATGTGTAATCTAACATTTTCAGTAAGAATAATGGACAAAAGGAGTGCAAATACAATTTATTGAAATGTGAACCAAAACTTCATCAAATGTTGTAAATAAAAAGCACATATGGACAGAAGGTGTAAACCTATTAAATGTATAAGTAAACACATTTAGTCAAATAACGTGACAGACTAGGCCTGTGCAGTTGGTATCAGCTTTGCCCAGCATGGGCTCCTCCATCAGGCCTGGTCCTCCTCGCTGAGGAAAGACCCTCAGTCCTCTCCAAACTAACAGACAGGATGTCCATCACACGGAGGTTTCTCCCTGAAGTCTCTGCAGCTCTCTGGACACCAGGCTGTCACAATCCATCCACACTGAATATGAGAGGGGAAAATGAAAATAATAAATGCTTTAGACAATAAGAAACATAAAGTTGACTGTTGAGTTAATCAGTTTTTTTAGATTGTCAATACTATTACTGTATAACTAATATATCAGGTTAAGAGGCACATTCAAATAAAGATTGGTCTTTAAATACATGTTGTCTTTTAAATTGTTTGTCTAAAGTCAAGGATCTAGAACTGGTACTTAGTTTTAATGATACAGTCTGGTTATTATGCTGTTTGGAGGAGGCATCACAGGTAAGAGCACTAACTAGCTACCATCACATGTATCTTAGCTTGACTTAAATGTATTAAACGTGTAATTAAGTGATATCAAAATATAAATAACTAATGTCATGCAAACATATTAATATTTGCTTGATTCCAGTGTTGAATTTAGCACAATTGCATACAAACGTTAAGTTATTTTAAGATTCTGAAGTATTATGCTAAAAACTCAATAACTTAGATTATTATTTATAGTTTTGCTGAATAGTTTCATGTCCGCTTACCTTAGAAATGTAAAATGCCACGGCAGTGTGCAGATGGGGAGCATGTTAGCTTAGCTTGGTAGCTTCAGCTAGCTCTGGAACTTCCAGCTCGGTGGCAGCAGGTCCCGCCTCGGCTCCGCCTCTTTGCCCTTATTTGGAGCAGGCTGGAACAGGCGGGAGTTGAACTCTGACGTCACTGTCGAGCCGTTAGTGGCCGACTCCGCCTACTAAGGGGTTCTCGGCAACTCTGCAGAATCCTATGGGTGACGTCACGGACCCTACGTCCATACAGTCTATGTTCTGTACCCAGCATCATCACATGCCGGACCACAAGTAGGAGAAAAAGATCATTGCTTTACATGTCAAGAACTAGTGAGCTTCCTTTTTCTCCAACCTCAGCTTTAAATCTGATATTTGTGATAGCACACACCCATTCTTTTTCCCAGTAAAATGCAGCCATCATAACTCACACTTTACCTTCAGTATAGAGAACCGCAGTGACGCGTCGTAAAACCCGGAAGTAAACTTCTTCCGGTTCCTTCGTGAAAAACCAATGCAAATTCTCCATATGATTTTGGAAAATAGCTCGAAATAAGGTCTGTGGTTGACACACATTTAAGAGAGGGATCACGTTTTGTTCAGCCGGATAATCTGCACATGTCTACCCTACTTTTATAATTTTTGAATCATAAATCTAGTCGCCAAAAGCGAAATGCTAACGTTATGCTATAAACGAACTACAAGCCAGTACAGCAGCTGGGTCGCACGACTTCAACGTCACGCCAACTTAAGATCGTTTCAACTGACTTGCACTGAAACTGCACTTTAAACACTTTAAATATATTAACACTTTAAACTGTATACCCCGGTTATCTAGACCCTTTTTGTTTTGTTTAATGTATACCACGTCTATCTTGGCCCTTTTTGGTTTGTTTTAAGTATGCATGTCACACTGTGGGAAACGATATTTCTGGATGTATAGCACATGTAGAATTTGTTTCAATAAAGCTGACTTTGACTTTCGCGTGCTTGCATATTTTAACAAATCTTTTCATTTTAGCCACACTGAATTTCACTAGAAGTTATGGCTGTGTCAATTACCAGTCTGATATCATTTTACAAAGATGACAAGAAGAGTGTAGATAGAGGAGAGAACCACTACAAGTCAGGACACGTACAACAGTGCAGCCTAGATGAAGGTGTGCTTACCGGTGTTGTCAGGGCTAGCATGAGGGACAAGGTTTATAGTGTCGGTGAGTAGTGATAGCACGAGTACCGTTAACATAGAGTTAATTTATTCACATTAATTCCCATCAACAAATCCATTTTATGTGTCACATGAAATCTTTATTAGGCAAGGCAAGTTAATTTATATAGCACTTTTCAACACAAGGCAATTCAAAGTGCTTTACAAAAAATGAAAGACATTAAGAAAATGGCATTTAAAATCAGTCATTAAAAATAAAAGCTAATAAAATAAACATTAAAAGAAAAAATACATGGATAAAAGTTACAGTGCAGTCTAAGATATGAATAGTTCAATTAAAAGCAGCGATAAAAAGATAATCAATCAATCAATGTTTATTTATATAGCCCAATATCACAAATGTTACATTTGTCTCAGTGGTCTTCACAGTGTGTACAGAATATCAGTATGACAATACGACACCCTCTGTCCTTAGACCCTCACATCGTACAAGGAAAAACTTCCGGAGAAACCCCACAGTTTAAAGGGAAAAATGGGAGAAACCTCAGGGAGAGCAACAGAGGAGGGATCCCTCTCCCAGGACGGACAGACGTGCAATAGATGCCGTGTGTAAATTGAAAAGATAATACATTTGCAACATAGGTAGTCCAAATGTTTGGAAATGCATGTGTGTATAATAGGAAGATGAATCCACGAGGATATCCATCCAGGACCGATGATCCAAGACCACAGCTACGACTCGCGATCCAGGGCTCGCGATCCAGGACACAGGACCGCAGGATCATCCATGACTCCGGATCCCGGCGTATATAGACACCAAAAAGAAAGACATTTGGGGAAGCTGGGTTAATCGGAACATGAGAGTACACAGGTATAGACAGAGAGAAGGAAGAAGTAATATGTCCCCGACAAACTAAGCCTATATCAGCAAAACTAGGGGCTGAATCTAATCAGCCCTAACTATAAGCTTTATCAAAAAGGAAGGTCTTAAGCGCACTCTTAAAAACGGATAGGGTGTCTGCCGCCCGAACATAAACTGGAAGCTGATTCCACAAATGTGGAGCTTGATAAGAAAAGGCTCTGAGACTCTAGGAACAACCAACAACCCTGCATTCTTCAGATAAGTCTTCAGGCTGGATTTAAAAGTAGTCAGAGTTGCAGCGGACCTGCAGGTTTCTGGGAGTTTGTTCCAGATATTTGGAGCATAATAACTGAACGCTGCTTTACCATGTTTAGTTCTGACTCTGAGGACAGAAAGCTGACCAGTCCCTGAAGACCTGAGAGATCTGGATGGTTCATAATTTAGCAGGAGGTCAGAAATGTATTTTGGGCCTAAACCATTCAGTGCTTTATAAACCAGCAGCAGTATTTTGAAATCTATTATTTGACACACAGGAAGCCAGTGTAAAGACTTCAGAACAGGAGTGATGTGATCCACTTTCTTAGTGTTAGTGAGGACTCGAGCAGCGGCGTTCTGAATCAGCTGCAGCTTTCTAATAGATTTTTTAGTGAGACCTGTGAAGACACCATTACAGTAGTCGAGTCTACTGAAGATAAAGGCATGGACAAGTTTCTCCAGATCCTGCTGTGACATTAGTCTTTTAATTCTAGATATGTTCTTTAGGTGAGAGTAGGCTGATTTAATAACTGTTTTAATGTGACTGTTGAAACTCAGGTCAGAGTCCATGACTACACCTAGATTTCTGGCTTTATCTGTTGTTTTGAACATTGCAGACTGAAGCTCAGCGCTAACTTTTAAACGTTCTGCCTTGGCTCCAAAGACCATTACCTCAGTTTTATCTTTGTTTAATTGGAGAAAGTTCTGACACATCCAGTCATTGATTTGTTCAATGCACTTACTCAGTGTTTTAATTGGAGCATAGTCTCCTGGTGAAATGGTTACGTACATTTGTGTGTCATCTGCATAGCTATGGTAACTTATTTTGTTGTTCTTCATTATCTGAGCCAGTGGTAGCATGTAGACGTTAAAGAGAAGAGGCCCCAAGATTACAAATATTACACACCAGAAAACACAGACATATCCATGAAATAAACATACAGTAGGCTATAAACAATTAAAGGGATAATTGGGAAGGCATTACAAATGTAAATATATTTTAAATAATAAAACAATCCCACCACCACAGGTATCTACAGGAGAAGAGGGAATTCTCTCCACAAAATGTGAATGCTCACGTGGAGAATGGAAATGCAGTCATGCGGCTGCATTAGCCATCTTTGCCATTCACAATTTCAGCTGCACTGACACCCCCTGTCAGTGGAAGAAGCCAAAGGCAGCTAAACGTACGCATTCAGTGGAGGAGCTATTTCCTCCAACCAATAAGTCATTCAACCCGCTGACAAGAGAGCCCACCTCCGAAGATCGTGACTGGCTGAGGGACAGACTCGGGGGCAGGATCTCAGGAATTTCTTGGCTTCTCTCCCCCGAGCCAGAAGAGGAACACTCCAGCTTGGAAACACTTACTGTTCCTGAAATTATCAAATCTGTTGGGCATCAGGGACCTGAGGCAATTGTGGCAAGCATGGCATTGTCTGAGGAGCAACAGAGGGCAATTCAGGTGGCTACCACTGGTCAGCGAACCAACCCAAACTGGCATTTGTTCAGGAAAGGAAGGTTGACTGCCAGCAACTTTGGAGCTGTCCTGAGGTCAAAGCGTGTGACTGCTTCCCTTATTGCCAGGGTGCTAGGGCAACAACAGGCCCTTGATGGTGTTTTGTCTGTACAGTGGGGGACTATGAATGAATGTGAGGGCGTCAGGGCATTCACCACTGCAACCCCGGTGCAGGTCCATGAGTCAGGTTTGTGGCTCTCCCAATCAGGAATGAGGAACATCCTTATTGGCACCAAGTACAAGGCCAGCTTCACCTCACTGCAAGAAAGAAGAAGAAATTAAAAAATTGTGAATAGTTTTGAATTTACATTTACTCACCTTTGCAATGTTGTGGTTGTTAGAGTGTTAGGTTTCCTGTCAGCTCGTCTGTTGGGAAGATATAAAATATTTGTTTCATGGAAGTCACACCGTCACATATAAGAGCATTAAGACATACGGTACATAGGCTAAAACAAAACATCTAAAGATATAACCTTGTACTTTGATAAGTCTCGTGAACATTTTCACTATTTTGACATTTTTATAGATCAAAATTGAACTAAAGAAATAAATGGTAGATTAATCCATATTGAAAATATGTGTCAGCTGCTACACTAATTATAATAGTTATATTTCTTAATTAATTAAGATAAGATATGCCTTTATTGATCCCAATTTGGGAAATGTTTGTGTTGCAGCAGCATAACAAGAAAAACAAAATATAAGTTATTATATATACAAAAGTATGTGAGGGATGGAATATTAAATTGAATATAAATGTAAAATGTACACGTGATTTTACGTCCAAGAGAAGCTATGGAGCAGAGAGTTCTCTGCCAGCCAGAGGTGATTTGTTATTAGTTCAATATGTCAAACTGATTTCCCTGACAACAATCTTTAGTCACATGGTGAAACGTTATGCTGCTTGTACTAATTAGACTTATCATATAAGCCACACAGGTTTTAATAGGATGTATTCATTATCTTTACTTATGTTGCGGTCTTTTCAGCAACGCCATCTCTAAAACGGCGATACAGACCCATCATTTAAATGTCACCGTGACATGGACAAAAATGTAACGTCAGCTACCTCATGGCACGAATCCAGACTCTCCTTTGGAAAACATTGGCCGGGAAACAATAGAACGAGCATGTTTCATGCGAAGACCTGTGGCTGCAACCCGGAGCAAAGCAACAAACCATTGCGTAGCTAACTAGTAGCGCTAGCTTTAGCTAACGTTAGCTAACGAAACGAACTGCCGAGTAAAATTGTAAAACACTGGTAATTAATTGTTCTATAATTTGTAAAACTACGGTGTTAAAAACGACAATTTCAAAAATACAGATTATAATGGTCAGATATAGATATACAGATACTAAAGATACTACAGATACTAAAGATAGGCAGGTACTTGCCTTCAAGCAGAACACGGGGGAAAACAAACTTAGCGGGAGTGTTTACGTGTTTCGGCGTAATGACGTACAACGGCCTCGACAATTTCTGTAGTGCTATTCAGCCACTCGGTAACAACCATCGTTTTTCAGACATGTAAACTCTTCAAAAATCACCAGTGGGGTCACTGCTGATGTATTTAATGTCGTAGAACAAAACGTGATTTATCTCTTAAATTTGTGTCAACCACAGACCTTATTTCGAGCTATTTTCCAAAACCCTATGGAGAAAATGCATTGCTTTTTGACGAAGGAACCGGAAGTGCTAAAAATGCTAAATTACTTCCGGGTTTTAGGACGCGTCACTGCGGTTCTCTATTACTGTAACCTCCTCGTTTCAAAGAGAAAGCTGTCACAAATTCATCCTTTTGTTAAACAAATGTCTATTTTACCAGCACTTTCCTTAACAAGTGTGCAAACACACTGACTCAACACTTACTATTACATTCACCCAGTAGCCCTGGAATCAATTTAAATCCATAATCACACTATCCATTGCTGCTCCCACTTTGAAACATAATTAATATGCAACAACAAAGCAAGGATAATTACATTTTCTTTCCATTTTCTTAATGCAGCGGGTGCCATCCAGCTTGACACATGATGAAAGGAGAGCTCCTGCTGTCCGCATATGCTGACTGATGAAAACCTCAAATACACATGCAGCATAAGAAATAAAAAAGATTCAAACAATAGAATCAACGTTATGAGCCATCTTATATCTAAACATTTGCTCTTGACGGCAAAATTGCGAGCGTGTAGAGGTGCGGTGAATGCTTTTGCATTAGTGTGAATTATGAGCTTATCTGTGTTTTGGTGAGGCCACAAGATGAGCTAAAGGGCTTTTCCTTCTCCCCTGGTGATTCATGCATGCGCCTCGCTAATGGTGGCTTATTTGCTGGTGGGGCCTAATTGGGTTCGGGAACCATCCACTCAATGTGAACACCAGCTAGTAGATAGTATCTGTGTGTGTGTGGTTGTGTTCGTTTTTTTTTGTGTGCTCAACTGTATGACTCTTTTGGAGGGTTACATCATTACCTACATTATTATTATTTATTTGTTTGCATGTCAATGTGTGTGGTCTTCTAGTATACGTATGCAAGATGTCAC
This sequence comes from Pseudochaenichthys georgianus, assembly GCF_902827115.2. Lineage (NCBI taxonomy): Eukaryota > Metazoa > Chordata > Actinopteri > Perciformes > Channichthyidae > Pseudochaenichthys > Pseudochaenichthys georgianus. Next base: position 9,892,805 of record NC_047523.1, read on the forward strand.
ATAAAGTACACCATAACTGTATTTTATAGGGATTTTCACTTTGAGAGTGTATCACTATAACCATGATTCTATATATCTTTTTATTTTTGTGTATGTGTGGGTGTGCTTACAGTATGTGTGAGTGAGATGTTACAAATTGATGATATTTTTGTGTGTTGGTGTGCAAACAGTATGTGTATGTACATTGTTACACATAACAGATCATAATGGATTTATTGGGAGAGTTTCACATTTACCCTAATGTTATTATTTATTTGTGTGTGTGTGTGTGTGTGTGTGTGTGTGTGTGTGTGTGTGTGTGTGTGTGTGTGTGTGTGTGTGTGTGTGTGTGTGTGTGTGTGTGTGTGTGTGTGTGTGTGTGTGTGTGTGTGTGTGTGTGTGTGTGTGTGTGACAAATATATATTTCACTTAAAGTGGACCTATCATGCTATATTTGAAAAATATATTGTAGGGCCATACCTACAAAAACATAAAAAACATGTCTGTGAAGTTTTTTTTTCAAAATACCAAACAGACACCTATTGTTGCCATGCCTCATACTGCTCAAACCCCTCTTTTGAAGCCCTGTTAGAGAAACACAGATTTTGGGTCCTTAGCTTGAAAAAAATAAATAAGAGGAGGCGGAGCTAATGCCTGATCAGAATTACCGGAGAAATTTGGTTGTGATAAAACGCCATCCTGTTTAAACCACATCAAGGATTATTTCTGAAACAGTATGGAGCTCAAATGATTTTTCTCTTGCAGGTTTATCACAAGGTGAGTTCTTTTTTTATTTTCTGCTTTTTAAACACATGTGCTCTATGGTACAGGTTAGCTCTGAGTGTTAGCGAGGCTTGCTAATGTAAACGAAGACGCGATTTATTTGTTTGCATGTCAATGTGTGTGGTCTTCTAGTATGCGTATGCAAGATGTCACATAAAGTACACCATAACTGTATTTTATAGGGATTTTCACTTTGAGAGTGTATCACTATAACCATGATTCTATATATCTTTTTATTTTTGTGTATGTGTGGGTGTGCTTACAGTATGTGTGAGTGAGATGTTACAAATTGATGATATTTTTGTGTGTTGGTGTGCAAACAGTATGTGTATGTACATTGTTACACATAACAGATCATAATGGATTTATTGGGAGAGTTTCACATTTACCCTAATGTTATTATTTATTTGTGTGTGTGTGTGTGTGTGTGTGTGTGTGTGTGTGTGTGTGTGTGTGTGTGTGTGTGTGTGTGTGTGTGTGTGTGTGTGTGTGTGTGTGTGTGTGTGTGTGTGTGTGTGTGCTTACAGTATGTGTATAAAATATGTTACACAATCATAACTGTATTTTAGTGTGAGCATGTATGAGTCTTTGGAAGGGTTTCACCATTACCTTTAGTGCTACAACTGTTTTTCAATGTGTGTATTCAATTCTATTAGTGTTATGGGTCTTGTGTGTGTGTGTGTGTGTGTGTGTGTGTGTGTGTGTGTGTGTGTGTGTGTGTGTGTGTGTGTGTGTGTGTGTGTGTGTGTGTGTGTGTGTGTGTGTGTGTGTGTGTGTGTGTGTGTGTGTGTGTGTGTGTGTGTGTGTGTGTGTGTGAGTGTGAGAGTGTGTATGCATGCACTTAAAGTCTCGTAGAAGTTGTCTTGATGCAAATGAGAAACTGTGGGAGGCAAAGACAGGCTTCAAAGCACGCTTTGAAACACCCATGTGCTATGGAAGCATATGCACACCCAGCGAGTAAAGGATGAAAAGGATGAAAAATCCTCTTATTGACCTATAAATTCAGTGCAAGCACATGAAAGTGTTATGGAGGGTGGCCATCTTTTTTGCTTATCCCTAGTGCGGTAATGTGCAGCTGGAGAATGCTTAATTGCCTCCACAAAATGACAAATCCCCACGCAGATTTACGTTCCCAACATGAAATACTGTCCTATTCTGAACGTCACAGGAGGATGCATTGTGCAGTTATCCATTTTAAGCATTATGTTCTTCCTTGTTGATTGTTAAGCAAAAACAGTTTTTTCCCCCTACTCAATCAATCAATCAATCAATCAATCAATCAATCAATCAATCAATCAATCAATGTTTATTTATATAGCCCAATATCACAAATGTTACATTTGTCTCAGTGGTCTTCACAGTGTGTACAGAATATCAGTATGACAATACGACACCCTCTGTCCTTAGACCCTCACATCGTACAAGGAAAAACTTCCAAAGAAAACCCAGTTTAAAGGGAAAAATGGGAGAAACCTCAGGGAGAGCAACAGAGGAGGGATCCCTCTCCCAGGACGGACAGACGTGCAATAGATGCCGTGTGTAAATTGAAAAGATAATACATTTGCAACATAGGTAGTCCAAATGTTTGGAAATGCATGTGTGTATAATAGGAAGATTAATCCACGAGGATATCCATCCAGGACCGATGATCCAGGACCACAGCCACGACTCGCGATCCAGGGCTCGCGATCCAGGACACAGGACCGCAGGATCATCCATGACTCCGGATCCCGGCGTATATAGACACCAAAAAGAAAGACATTTGGGGAAGCTGGGTTAATCGGAACATGAGAGTACACAGGTATAGACAGAGAGAAGGAAGAAGTAAGATGTCCCCCGACAAACTAAGCCTATATCAGCAAAACTAGGGGCTGAATCTAATCAGCCCTAACTATAAGCTTTATCAAAAAGGAAGGTCTTAAGCGCACTCTTAAAAACGGATAGGGTGTCTGCCGCCCGAACACAAACTGGAAGCTAATTCCACAAATGTGGAGCTTGATAAGAAAAGGCTCTGGCTCCCATTGTACTTTTAGAGATTCTAGGAACAACCAACAACCCTGCATTCTTGGAACGCAATGCCCTAGACAGTAGGGTATAATGAGTTATTTAAGGTAAGATGGCGCCTGCCCATTTAGGGCTT